>NC_056729.1:1471794847-1471844847 GCF_019279795.1 Protopterus annectens
GAACCCAGACATCCTGAGTGATCCTTACCAATGCTGGAAAAGAAAGAGAGAAGCAAAGAGAAAGAGGTGTACAACTTGGAAGGATGAACTGGTTGTCACACAGAGCTGGGCCTGGCCTGAAAGGATTGCAGAGTAGAGTAGGTCTAAGTAGAAGGTTTTGATTTAGGGGTCTTCTAGCACACTTCTTAGACCTAGGAGCAGATGTAGAAGAAGAAGAAGAAAGTATAGTTGTGTACACTTACCATAAATGTAGATGTTTGAGTGTATTCACTGTAGCAGTCATCACATTTGGGTCAACCGCCTGCAGCAGCCCTCAGTAGGCCTGACCAACAAAGTCTTGGTTCCTGCATCGGTTGTTGTTCATAGGTTCATAGGTTGGTACTAGGTTATCAGCCCTAGGGCCTATACAAGCCTATCCATAAAAATTCCCTGGCTATTTCTTCCCACACTATTTACTTCCCTGGACCCCTGTCTAGCAGGGTGACTGACGTGATCCCCGAGGTGAATTTCCTTTCTCTCATCCAATCGTCAAGGTTCCTTTTGAAGAGGGCCAAAGAGGCGCTCTGCTTGACATGTATGGGCAATCTATTCCAAAGTCTGGGGAGTCTCTGGGTCAGGAACCTATCCCTCCAGCATGTTTTGTTTATTGTGATGACAAGGTTTAGATCCTGGGCGTGTGGCTCTGAGGGATTGGGATTTCTTTAAGTGTAGCATGTCCAACAGCTCTGGGTTTGACATGGTCTTGTATGTTAGGCAGAGATCGCCTCTGAGTAGACGATATGCAATAGAGTACAGCTGGAGTATTTTAAGGCTGTCAGCGTAGGGCATCTGCTTTAGGCCTGTGATTCTTTTAGTGAGGTATTTCTGCGGCCTTTCCAGTTGTTGCAGATGTCTTGAGAGGTACATACCAAACGGGGTGTTGTATTCTATAATGGGTCTAATGAGGGATGAGTACAGTGGGACAATGACCTCCTTTTTTCTGGATGAAAAGCCCTTAGTGATGAGGTGTGCCACATAAAAGGATTTCCTGACTGTTGTGGCGATGTGGTTATTGAAGGTTATCGAAGGTGGTTATCTAAGGTTGTCCCTTCTTCCATGACGCCAGGGGTACAAAACACGCAGCCAACGTCACTACATCAGTTTTTTTTTGCCCCAGATGTCAGGTGTCCCCCTAATGGGAAGCAATTAAATCTATAAATATACAAAGTTATACCTCCAACAAAAAAGCAAATACACCAAAAAGCTTTTGAGCATAGTAAAGGAGAGTAGAGGTATAGCCAAAAGAAGTAAGGGGGCTGGAGGGAGGGAGGGTAACCAGGACTGCAACAGTGAATACACTCGAACATCTACATTTATGGTAAGTGTACACAACTGTACTATGTTCTTCATGTTTCACTGTTGCAGTCATCACATTTGGGTAGATTCCCAAAGCTAAAGATGGGAGGAGGAATTTAGACGGCATTAGGACCAGCTATAAGGCCCTGCAAGACTGCAGTGGCAAAGCCAGCTCTGAATTTAGAGAAAATTGACAGATAGTAATGCTTGTTGAAAGTATGTACAGAACTCCAGGTAGCAGCTTCTAGGATGTCCCTGTTAGAGACGCCTCTGAGAAAGGCTGTAGAGGTAGATGCAGCCCTGGTTGAGTAGGGTCTGATCCCCTGTGGGATAGGTTTTCCATGGTGCTTGTAGTAGAAATGAATGCAATGGCCTATCCATTTTGAAATGGTTTGCATTGAAATAGCTTACCAACTTCTTCTAATTTTCCACATTTGCTGCCATTACAACTCTTATCTGCACTCATTTTCATCCCATGTGCCTTCAGTTTTGCATTTCATTTTCCTGTCCTTTGTTGAAGTTCTTGCTCAGAGTCTGCCTGTAAGGCCATATCATCTGCATACAGCAACTTTATTGATGTTTCCCCTTAAACCCATTTGCTAATGGAGTCCATCATCAGTATGAAAAGCACTGGGCACAGAACTGAACCCTGATGCACACCCACTCTCACTAGGAACCCCATTGTGAGACCAAACACTGTCCATACTTGTGTCATTGGGTCCTGCACCAATGCTTGCAGTGTTTCTGTGGCTCTCAAATCATTGCAGGAGTGCCCAAAGCAGCTTTTTTGGGAGATTGTCATATGAGTTCTCCAAATCTAAGAGTGCCCATTTGGACTGTTTCTCATCTCTAGTGACTTTTAAGGTAGCTGTCTCACTGCAAACATTGGGTCAGTTGTAAGAATGGCACGGTACAATAAAGAAATCCAAGTAAAAAACAACAGAAGTACCAAAATCCAGCACGGCAGACTGGCAAAATAAAATAAAATGAAAACTTTAATTCAGAACAGTAAGCACTTTCACAGTGTATCAAACCGCTTCATCAGACTAATTCTTAAAAGTATACACTAGGTTTAAATAGCTAGCATAAAATCAGTTAACACCATCACTAAAAACATTTTAAAGAAACAGTCGCCAAATAATGTAACTTAGATAAACTTCAAAAAAAACATTAAGAAAAGCTTGTATGTGAAATAAAAACTGACAAAAACAAAAAACATTTAAAATCTCAGTGTTTAAGTGATCTTGCCTCTAAGAATGGTTTTAGTATAACAACTTCATTTAAACCTGGTTCTTTGTCTACATTCAGTGACAGAATCTATTTCTGTTCAGCAGATTCTGCCCTGTTCCTAATACCCCCCTTAAATTCTCTGAAATTATTTCTAGCACCAGAAAGCTAAAGGTATGGTCAGCACCAAAATTCATTACATGTTTAGCAAGGGCATTCATATCTTTATTTTTAATGTCCCTTTGATGTTCCAAGATTTTATCCTTAAGGTGTCTGTTACTCATGCCTATATAAAATGCAGGGCACTTAGCACAATAACTAAGATATGTTATATTTTTGGTCTTACAGTCAGTGTAGACATCTATTTCTACCTCAAACTTATTATGTAAATTTCCAAGATGGTGGTCGTCTAGTTGACACCTTTCACACGAAGCTCCTCACAAATCAGCTAAAAACCGACAATTTAAACAACTTTCAGTGTGGTGTTCTCACAGGATTTGGTCTAGTAAATAACTGTGTATCTGGTCATTAAGAAAAGATCGTTCTTCTATCAAAAAATCCAGTCAAATCTCTTTTGTGGAAAAAATTAAATTTCTCTCAGCTTGTGTAGCCTGGGCCACATGCATCCAAGGGGTTTGTAGCTTTGACTGTATCCTACTGGAGTACTCTCATCTAAGGCATGGCTGGAAACTCTGACACCATGGAAACACAAACTACCAAGGCCAAATTCTCTTCATTATCATTATCATCTCGGAGAAGATACAAGTTCTAAAAGACTCAGAACCAATAAACAAGTAGGTGACACTCCAAAAACAAATGCTAAAGAAAAAACTGACTCAAATTTCCATATGGAAGACTTAAAAATGGCTTTATAACCAATTCATTCAGCCATACAAGTTTTTTCTACTCAGCTTACAGACTTTGGCAAAACATTAAAACAAATAACAGATAGGATGGACACACTTGAAGGTAAAAATCATACTAAAATCCAAATAGATTCAATAAATAAAGACTTATTGCTAAAGATTCACTGCTTGCTGAAATACAAGATAAATTCCTGGACTTGGGAAGCCGTCGCAACAATATATTAATAAGAGGTTTGCCAGAATCATCACGATAACCAAGATTTACTTAAAATCACAAAACAGATTTTTCAGCACTTCTCACTTTAGACAGCGACTCTGAAAACCTAGTAGTAGAAAGAGCACACAGAGCCATACATTCGTCAAGTAACCACTGTACCCGACTGATCTAGACCAAGATTTTGAACTTTCAAGATGCCCAGAAGATTTTGGTTACAGCTCGTAAACACAGACAGTTTGTATGGAATAATCACAAACTCACTTTCTCACAGGATTTACCTCATCAAACTGAGTTAAACAGACAGAAGCTGTCTCCTTACTGTGCTGACCTAATCAAGCGTGGTATAAAATTTCAGATCACGATACCCAAATGCATTAACATTTACTTATAAAGACAAGAGACAGTCAGTGAATACTGTGCAAGAAGCGCAAGTCACTTTTCTAAAGCTTTTAAAGTAGTGCCCACCACAACATGAGAAGCTTAACAAGAACTGGCCAATCTCTGGTGGCTTATAAGTCATTGTGCTAATCTAATTTTATTCATATGTTGTGCATTTGTTATGCAGCTTTACTCTGAATTGTGAAGTACTAAACTGTGTTGAGATGACAATCTTGGCTAGCTATCTTTCATGTTTGCATCCATTTCTACATTTTAAAACTAATTGCTTTATGCCAATAGGAACTTTTGTTCGATGACAATTGTAGTGACTGTATCACATCGATCTATCTTTATGTAGGCATGCTCACCTAACATAGACTGCAGCTACATTATATAGCTTATTGTCTTGACTTACATGGTAGCTGGATGATACTTTTCTCTGTATTGTAATCCTGCTTACCCTTTAGTTTCATTTTGTATATTGGAATGCCACAATTGGTTTCTTCTGTGATGGTCGCTGAGACCCATAGAGATGGCGTTGCCTCTTCAGTCATGCAGAGCACTTTTTTTGGTTTGACTTGCCTGTCGTGCCTAACACAAACATTAAGTCACACTCAAGGTTTAGCTTTCAAAACAGAAAAGTTGCTAAGAACCATTTATATTCCATTTACACATTGCTTTTTTCTTTTCTCTATGTTAGAATGTTGCTTTTAATTTGACTTTCATCAGCTACATTAACTTTGTTCAATTATACTTAGTAGAATATTGCATAGTTTGTGTATGTTTATGCAAAAACAGTGTCATAGGAATAACTTTCAATGTTAGTTGTGAGGTATGTGTTTGTACAGTATACCGGTATCAAAGCAGATAACTTCACTATCTCACAGCACTTTATTCTCCACTTTGATTCTCAACAAAATCCTCATGTCCTCCCTACATATGTGTATGTGGGGGGTGATTGAATACCATAGTTTCCTTTCCAGTCCTAAAATACTGTTGTAGGTGAATTGGAAATTCATCATGTTGCCTGCAAGTACACAAGTACATATGTGCACCATGTGATGGATTAGCATCCTATCCTGATTTTATTTTCTCCAACTTGCACCCAATGAGTGCTAGGATGACTTCTAGTTGCCCTGCATTTCTGCATTAGATTACATGTATAATTGGAAAATGAATGCAAGAATTTGTGAAGCTTGTAAGCGAATGAAATATGATATTTAGGGAATAATAAGATTGTGTGTAGAATTGTCTTTCTTAAACACTTCTTAAGTCATATAACAGTCGTCATTTATATTTATATATGTAGTATGACAGCTACATAAACAGGTGATAAATGGGTACTAATAAAAGTTGAGTCTAATATCCCAGAGTCACAAATAGGTTCATATCCCTATCAACACCTATCATATACACATTACATCTAGCGGATACCACAAACTTGTCAATACATTTAATTTTATTTTAAACACTACAGTGAGAAGGAGAGTTGGTGTGGTGAGGTTTTACTATGACGGACATTTTGTTTTCCATGTTTTTGTATATATGTATAGTTATGTTTAAAGATATAATAGTCCTTTTCAGGACTCTTTATAGAACTATTTCAGTTATGATTTCTATTATGTTAACCAAAAGTTAACTTTATTATTTGTGATGATTCATAAGTTCCTTCTTTTGTTGTAGACAGGTGGGTAGGCACCGGGTTAGTATGGAGGGAACTGGCTTTGATTTTGGAACTTTTGAGAGGCAGTAACATACAATATAATTTATACAGTGAGACTAGGTTCAATATTTTCTATTTTTTTAGGATTTTACTAAGTAAAGTATTTAAGATTTTACTGAGTAAACACTTAAGTAGATACATAGACTTAAAGTAACTAATGTAATGTCTTTATATATTGATTCTTGGAATGTCAGAGGGTTACAGAACAAAACTAAGAGATCACTACTGTTTCATTTAGTGTTCAAATTGCAGGCCAGTATTTGTTTTCTGCAGAAACACACATGCATAGAGATGACTAGAAAAAGAAACAATAAGAAATGGGTTAAAATGATAATTGCAGCGGGGATTGCTCTAATTCAAGAAGTGTGGCAATTTTAGTCAAAAACAATTTCCTAGGTAATATTACAAACATAAATTATGGCGCAGATGGTAGATGGTGTTATTTCTCTTCTTATTTTTCTAACATTGATAAACCACTCTTGTTTTTTAATTTATATAGTCCTTGTGACCACCAACATATTTTCTTTATTCAGATATGTAATATTCTTTCATCTTTCAAGGATCATTATATTATTATGGGTGGGGATTGGAATGCCGTTATTAATCCTGATATCGATCGTACTAGTAGATCAATTTCATATCATCACCAAGCATCTATTGCCCTAGAATAATTAATGTTAGACCTCAACCTTATAGATCCCATCACCCTCAATGTACATACTGACAGGAAAGATAGATATACATATTATTCTAAATGTTATAATGCATGGTCAAGACTAGATTTCTTTCTTGTTTCTGTTTTTCTTATGCATCAAAAAATTGAATATTTCATGGAGCCTAGATTTTTATCTGATCATTCAAGGATATCACTTAAGATTAGCTTTGATATAACGAGGCCACGCATATATACACAAAATAGATGGACATTTAACAACAACCTTCTCTTGAATAAGAATATCCATGTTATAATTACTGAGATTATACAAGAAATGTTTTCCAATCTTGATACATCAGACATTCCATATGATGTTCAATGGGCTGCTTGTAAGGCAAACCTTAGAGGAGAGTTAATTAGCAAGGCTTCTTATCTTAAAAAACAGTATAGAAATAAAGAATCCTCGTTAAAACTAAAAATCCAAACTTTAGAAAGCCAGCACAGATTGAATCCTGATTCTTCTATATATCTACAAATTTGTGAATTCCAAAAAGAACTTTTACTATACACCAACATAATCTCTCTATAATAGAACAAAGGCTCTTAGCTACTTATTCTGAATGGGTTCAAGTCCCCTCTAAAGTTCTCGCCAGAATAATTAAAATAATCAGTCCTTACCTAGAATAGCACCCATACACTATAACAACAAGATATATATCTGGACTTAGAAATTATGCATCTTTTCACTACCTTGTTTTCAGATGTGTACTCTAAAGAGCCTGACCCTATGACTACACAGCATATTGAAAGTTTTATATCTTCCATTAAATTCCCACTACTGAATGATCAACAAAGGAAAACACTATTGGCCCCTTTGAGATCTCAAGAAATTTCAGAAGCCATTGACAAGATTAAAACTAATAAATCCCCAGGTCCGGATGGATTTACACCAGAATTTTATAAGACTCACAAGTCAATTCTTTTACCTTTTTCTTCTTAAAGTTTTTAACTACATAAAAATAAATGGTATATCAGATTTACATTGGAATGTCTCAAAAACCATATTAATTCTAAAAAAATAAGTAAGACAAAACAGATCCTAATAATTATAGACCTATCTCCTTAGTTAATATTGACATTAAAATTTTAGCCTCGTTATTAGCTGAGAGATTGAAAAAAGTTCTAACATCATTAATTTCCCCAGATCAATCAGGCTTTATGTCCCACAGGCATGTATGGGACAATACTTTATCTCTAGATGCCTTTATACACTTAAAAGATGAAATCCTATATATGCACTGATCCTTGGCGCTTGAAAGCTTTTGACACAGT
Organism: Protopterus annectens; assembly: GCF_019279795.1. Lineage (NCBI taxonomy): Eukaryota > Metazoa > Chordata > Ceratodontiformes > Protopteridae > Protopterus > Protopterus annectens. The sequence goes on from NC_056729.1 coordinate 1,471,802,581, forward strand.
CAATTGGGACTTTCTTTTTCGTGCTATGTCTTGCTTTTAATATACCTAATACTTTTATTGATTTTATTAAAGTTTTATATAAGGATTCTTCCACCTTTCTTCATATCAATAGAAATGCCTCTAAGATTATAAAAATCACTAATGGTACGAGACAGGGATGCCCATTATCTCCTTTTCTTTTTAATCTATACTTAGAGCCAATGTTATTATATATAACACAAAACACTTTTCACAAGATTCCCAAAATTTTAAATACTGAGGTGCCCTTTTCTGGATTTCCGGATGACTTGGTGATATACCTCCAAACACCTAGTACAGACCTTGTGAAAATAATCAATATTATTAATAAATTTTCACAGGCCTCTGATTATCAGGTGAATTCTCATAAAACTTTTATCTTTCCTATAAATCTATCTGCCCATAAACCTCACATATTTTCAGATTCCCCTTTTTCTTTCACCTATGCAATTAAATACCTAGGTACTCAAATTGAGCATAATGGTCTTTCTACATTTCAAAATAATATTCACAGAGTATGGTCATTAATAGTTTTAGATATACATAGATGGAATTACTTAATTTATCACTCTTATCCAAAGCAGTGATAGTCAAAATGAATATACTCCCTAGACTCCTATTTCAATTTAATGCCATAGACCAGATTATTCCTAAATCTTTCTTTACAAAAGTCAATAAGGAATTAGCTAGATTTATCTGGTCTCCTAGTCAGTCAGAATATCATATCTTAAATTAACGTGTCCTAAAATAAAGGAGGCCTAGGTCTTCCGAACTTTTACATGTATTATTTAATTATTTGACTAACAAACTACTCACCATTGTGAACTTGAAAACTGGTAGGTATAGGCAGTACCCCATTTGGACCAAATTATGGCATCAATACATTTCAAGTAAAATATTAACCCGATTGCTCTTCCTTTCCTTTCTAAGGAAGCTGCTAACATTCTGAAAATTTCCAACCCCTTAAAACAAAAGATCAATTATTTTCAAAATTAATAAAACTCATTAATCTAGATAGCATTTTCAACTAACACAACCTTTACACTTAAATCCTAATATCCAGTTTAATAATGTACCTTTTAATCTTTCTAAATTTCCACTTATTCAAAGTTTCACTGTGTGGGACTTGCTACAATATAACGATTTATCTCTCACTAACCTACGCATAAAGCAGAAAGCAAATATTAATTACATTACTATACTACTCGTCAATTGAGAGATAGCATCATTGTGAAATTTGCTCACATTAAAGTAAGTATAAATGATTTTACAAATCTTACCACTGTTATACAATCTCTAACATTACCACAGAAGATGTTATCTAAATCTTATAATCTGGTTAATCAGATAATACATAATAATACTTGTCTATTTTCTGATTATTGGGATAAACAGAATGTCCATTTGTCTTTAACTCAGAAACTTTCAGCCATCAAGGATACTTTAGACTATTCCCCATTCAAGAAGCTTTTTTATACCCAGTTAATGATATTTAATAATGCATATCATACTCCTTCCAAACTTAACAAGTTTGACTCCAGAATTCCCTCCTCATGTTCTTGCTGTTCTTCTTTTAATGCTGATCTCTTACATATTTTGTGGTCCTGTCAGCACTCACATAAACTTTGGACTTCCCTTAAAATCAGATTACAAAAATGGGATACCAAAATCCACACTATCCTGGGAATTAGCGATTCTTCATATTCCTATTATTCATCTATCAAAATTTGATACACGTGTTAGTTTATATTTGTTCACTCATTAAGTTTTATATTACTAAAAATTGGTTGGAACAGTACCAAACTAAATTGGAATGACTTTAGAACCTTAACTTACTCTTATATTTCAGCTCAGAAATTACTGGTGAAGAGTCCAAAGAAGTTAGCTCTTAACAATAAAGTCTTAGAAAGGTATTACACATCTTGGATAGTGTTTAATAATCTCTGTCATTTTTTTAGTTTTATTAACCTAGCTCTCTCTCACTTACATTTACATGCATACTCCTTTATATACAGGCTTATATACTTTGTTGCCTCTGGTTTAACATATTCATACTTTGTATATAGTTATGTTATAGTTGTCCTGTTTGGAGTTCTTGCATTTACATTGTTATAGTCTTGCATTTATACTTGAACTCCCATGCTCTTATATCCAATGTTCATTTTGGTTGTGTGTTCTTGTTGTGTTGTAAATATGCATATATTAATAATTCAATAAAAAGTTTTTTGAAAAAAAAAACTTATTATGTAAATGTACATAATTCATACCTGTATGAATAAACTTACAGGCTGTACAATTCCTACATTTAAAAGTACCTTTCCGAGTTGATATTAAAACCTTCGTAGTAGTGGATGCATTATAGCATAGGTGCCTCTTCAGTGATCTATTATTTTTAAAAGAGAAGAGTGGCACTGTATCTATGACACTTCTTAGTTCATCCACTGTATCTAAAATATCGCAGTTATGTTTGATCTGATGAGTATGTTAAAGGAAATCTAAGGACCTCTGTTCTCTCTTGTATATGAGTATCTTCATTTAACAGTGGTTCAGAAAAGTACAGCCTTCCTTTACTTTGTCTCTGTTTCAATGGATCTGTTATGCATCTATCAATTTCATTTATTACGTACCCTCTATCTAAGAAATCTTTCTTCGAAGGCTCAAGTCCCTAATTACTTGTCCCTTATAGGTACATAGGTTCATAGGTAGGTACTAGGCTATCAGCCCAAGAGCCTACATAAGCCTGGCCAACAAGGTTCCCTGGCTTACACCACCCAAGAAAGTTATTTAATGTGCCACTGTCAAGCAGAGACACAGAAGTGATCCACAGGGTGTATTTCCTATTTCCCATCCACTCATCAAGATTTTTCTTGAAGAGTGCTAATGAAGACCTTTGCTTGACATAGATGGGTAGCCTGTTCCAGAGTATGGGAAGTCTCTGGGACAGAAATCTATCCCTCCATAACCACGTTCTTAGGAATATGCTTGGGGTGCATACTACTCTTGCGAAGCAGACAATTCCTCCAAGTAGATTTTCTATAAAGACTAGTCTCCATGTGGTTAAAATATTTCTTCACCATAACATCTAAAAATTCAATTTGTTCCCAGGAATATTTAAATGTGAATCTAAGAAACCACTGTAGATTGATGCAGAACTCTCTTTCAAATTTCAACAAGTTAGTCTCAGGTGATCCATTCCACTTAAAAGGAAGATGTTATCCACAAAACCCTAGCATTGCCATAAGATGTAGCTTGTAATAAATACATCTCTCTCTCCCATTGTACTAAGGCCAGGTTGGCGTAGCTGTTTGCACATGTTGTGCCCATTCCTATGCCATCCTTCTGTACATAAAGCTTTTCCTCAAACAGAAAAACAACATTTTCAAGTACAAGTTCTAGTAAGACACATATAAAGCTTATGATTGGCATGATCGATGAGAAGCTTTTTGAGTATTGTAAAGTCAAACAACCCCTAGTACCTATAATTTATGGTTTACCTAAGGTGCATAAAGATGCAATCAATCCACCAGTGCGTCCAATAGTTTCTGGAAAAGGTTGGGTTACGGAGACACTTTCAATTTTATTGAAAAAAAAATCTACATCCCCTATTAGAAGGTTGTGAGACTATACTTAAGGATACCAGAAGTTTCTTGCAGAAACTGTATGTGGCTACCTCCAACCTTGACAGTAATTATTGCTTGGTAACCATGGATATAGAATCTCTTTTTACCGTTATCCCTAATAAATGGGGCACAGAAAGCATTAGAAAGTTTATGAATACTAATAACTGTTTTTCTACTGATAAGAGAGACTTAATACGTGTCTTACTAGACTTGTACTTGAAAATAATGTTTTTCTATTTGAGGAACAGCTTTATGTACAGAAGGTTGGCGTAGCAATGGGCACAGCATGTGCGAATACCTATGCCTACCTGGCTTCAGTACAATGGGAGAGAGATGTATTATTACAAGCTACAGGTTTTTCTCATCACATCTTATGGCACGTTAGGTTTGTGGATAACATCTTCCTTTTATGGAATGGATCACCTGAGACCCTTGTTGAATTTGTAGAGTTCTTGCATCAATCTACAGGTTTTCTTAGATTCACATTTAAGTATTCCTGGGAACAAATTGAATTTTTAGATGTTATGGTGAAGAAATCCACGACTTTAATCATATGAAGACTGGTATTTTATAGAACTCCACTTGGAGGATTGGTTCACCCCACAAGAGTAGTATACCCACAGGCATATTCCTGAAGGCACGTGATTAAGGGACAAGTAATTGGGGTCATGAGACCCATGGCTGAGAATCAACAGCTTAGTTTAGCACTTGAGTATCTGGAAGAAAGATTTCTTAGAGGGTATTCAATGAAATGAAATTGATAGATGGCATATGGATGCATTGAAACAGAGACAAAGTAAAGGAAGGCCCTATTGTTTCCTGAACCACTGTTTAATGAAGGTACTCAGATACATGAGAGAACAGAATTGGGCCTTACAGTTCCTTTAACATACTCATCAGATATTTATAGGAGCCTGTGATATCATCAAACGTAATTGGGACATTTTAGATACAGTGGATGAACTAAGAAGTGCCATAGATACAGTGCCGCACTTCTCTTTAAAAATACTAGATCACTGAAGAGGCAACCTATGCCACAATGCATCCACTACTATGAAGGTTTTAAGCGTCAACTAGGGGAAAGGTACTTTTAAATGCAGGAATTGTACACCCTGTAAGTTTTATTCCTTATAGTTTACATATAGATTATGTACATTTACATAATAAGTTTCCTCTGAGGTAGAAATAGATTTCTCAGCTGACTTTAAAGACCAAAACGCGAGTATATCTTAGTTACTGTGCTTCAAGTGCCCTGCATTTTATATAGGCATGAGTAACAGACAGCAGGACAGAATCCTGGAACATCAAAGGGACATTAAAAATACAGAAAAGATACGAATGCCCTTGCTAAACATATAATAAATTTTGGTGCTGACCATACCTTTAGCTTTCTGGTACTAGAAATGAATTTCAGAGGAATTTAAGGAGGGGGAGTATTAGGAACAGGACAGAGATCTGTTGAACAGAAAAGGATTCTGTCACTGAATGCCGACAAAGAACCAGGTTTAAATGAGGTTGTTTCACTAAAACCATTCTTTTAAAGGCAAGACCTCACTTAAACGCACTGACATTTTTAAATGTTTTGTATTTTTTGTCAATTTTATTTCTATATATGATCTTTTCTTAATGTTTTTATTGGATGTTTATCTAAGTTTACATTATTTGGTGACTGTTTTCTTTAAAATGTTTTATAGAAGTGATGGTGTTAACTGATTTTTATGCTAACTACTTAAACCCTAGTGTGTACTTTTAAGAATCAGTCTGATGAAGCCGAGTTCCGATACACTGTGAAAAGCTCTTACTATTCTTGAATTAAAAGTTTCTTTTATTTTATTTTATTTTGCCAATCTGCCGTGCTGAATTTTGGTACTTTGAAATATTTTATTGGGTCAGCTGTGCTGCACCCTGATCTGAATTCAAACTGCCCACCTACCATCTTGGCATTCTACCTTGCATATCCGTTTATCAATCACCCTCTTCTAGAACATGTATGCAATGTGAAAAGTGGAGTTTCAATGCTTCTAAAACAGCCACAGTTGTGGATGTCCTCTTTCTTTTGTACACCGCCAAGTATTTATTCTCCAGGGTTATCTGGAGTATGCCTTTCCTCGGCATACCGCGCATAGGTATCCCTGGATCCATTTCTTTCCTAACCTACCATTATTGTGATCATATCTTCTGTGACCTTGTCTGACCCTGCCGTTTCCCGACCTTCCTTAGTGCTGGTCTTACTCTTTTATGCAAAGTCGGGGCTCCCATCCACTTTCTACCATAGATTGTGTCTAAAGTGTACAGCTTCTGTGGGGTTTCTCTTCTATTATGAAGCTGCTGGGCAAGTACTCCTTACACCCTTATAATGTCCTGTCTACCAAGCGAGTAGGTTGTCTTTTCTCCATGCTCTTCTCCTGCATTCCAATTTCTCATTTGATATCTTCTGACCCCTGCATTGCTCCACCATCTTTCCTTATGTCCTAGTTTTATATTTGCATCAGACTCATATCTGTTCTACAGACCTCACACATGCTGTTTTGAGAAGCTGCCATTCTTCTTCAACTGCACTTACTTCCTCTTCTTCTTGAGGTGTTAGAGCCCTAAGTATTTCTTTGACCACTTGTACTTTCATTCTAGTCAATGAAAAAACTGACTCAAATTTCCATATGGAAGACTTAAAAATGGCTTTATAACCAATTCATTCAGCCATACAAGTTTTTTCTACTCAGCTTACAGACTTTGGCAAAACATTAAAACAAATAACAGATAGGATGGACACACTTGAAGGTAAAAATCATACTATGGAAATCCAAATAGATTCAATAAATAAAGACTCGTGTGCTAAAGATTCACTGCTTGCTGAAATACAAGATAAATTCCTGGACTTGGAAGCGAGAAGCCGTCGCAACAATATATTAATAAGAGGTTTGCCAGAATCATACGATAACCAAGATTTACTTAAAATCACAAAACAGATTTTTTCAGCACTTCTCACTTTAGACAGCGACTCTGAAAACCTAGTAGTAGAAAGAGCACACAGAGCCATACATTCTCGTCAAGTAACCACTGTACCCCGACTGATCTAGACCAAGATTTTGAACTTTCAAGATGCCCAGAAGATTTTGGTTACAGCTCGTAAACACAGACAGTTTGTATGGAATAATCACAAACTCACTTTCTCACAGGATTTACCTCATCAAACTGAGTTAAACAGACAGAAGCTGTCTCCTTACTGTGCTGACCTAATCAAACGTGGTATAAAATTTCAGATGCGATACCCAAATGCATTAACATTTACTTATAAAGACAAGAGACAGTCAGTGAATACTGTGCAAGAAGCGCAAGTCACTTTTCTAAAGCTTTTTAAAGTAGTGCCCACCACAACATGAGAAGCTTAACAAGAACTGGCCAATCTCTGGTGGCTTATAAGTCATTGTGCTAATCTAATTTTATTCATATGTTGTGCATTTGTTATGCCGCTTTTACTCTGAATTGTGAAGTACTAAACTGTGTTGAGATGACAATCTTGGCTAGCTATCTTTCATGTTTCGCATCCATTCTACATTTAAAACTAGTGCTTTATGCCAATAGGAACTTTTGTTCGATGACAATTGTAGTGACTGTATCACATCGATCTATCTTTATGTAGGCATGCTCACCTAACATAGACTGCAGCTACGTATATAGCTTATTGTCTTCGACTTACATGGTAGCTGGATGAGACTTTTCTCTGTATTGTAATCCTGCTTACCCTTTAGTTTCATTTTGTATATTGGAATGCCACAATTGGTTTCTTCTGTGATCGTCGCTGAGACCCATAGAGATGACGTTGCCTCTTCAGTCATGCAGAGCACTTTTTTTGGTTTGACTTGCCTGTCGTGCCTAACACAAACATTAAGACACACTCAAGGTTTAGCTTTCAAAACAGAAAAGTTGCTAAGAACCATTTATATTCCATTTACACATTGCTTTTTTCTTTTCTCTATGTTAGAATGTTGCTTTTAATTTGACTTTCATCAGCTACATTAACTTTGTTCAATTATACTTAGTAGAATATTGCATAGTTTGTGTATGTTTATGCAAAAACAGTGTCGCAGGAATAACTTTCAATGTTAGTTGTGAGGTATGTGTTTGTACAGTATGTACGGTATCAAAGCAGATAGCTTCACTATCTCACAGCACTTTATTCTCCACTTTGATTCTCAACAAAATCCTCATGTCCTCCCTACATATGTGTATGTGGGGGGTGATTGGATACCATAGTTTCCTTTCCAGTCCTAAAATACTGTTGTAGGTGAATTGGGAAATTCATCATGTTGCCTGCAAGTACACAAGTACATATGTGCACCATGTGATGGATTAGCATCCTATCCTGATTTTATTTTCTCCAACTTGCACCCAATGAGTGCTAGGATGACTTCTAGTTGCCCTGCATTTCTGCATTAGATTACATGTATAATTGGAAAATGAATGCAAGAATTTGTGAAGCTTGTGTGAATGAAATATGATATTTAGGAATAATAAGCTTGTGTGTAGAATTGTCTTTCTTAAACACTTCTTAAGTCATATAACAGTCGTCATTTATATTTATATATGTAGTATGACAGCTACATAAACAGGTGATAAATGGGTACTAATAAAAGTTGAGTCTAATATCCCAGAGTCACAAATAGGTTCATATCCCTATCAACACCTATCATATACACATTACATCTAGCGGATACCACAAACTTGTCAATACATTTAATTTTATTTTAAACACTACAGTGAGAAGGAGAGTTGGTGTGGTGAGGTTTTACTATGACGGACATTTTGTTTTCCATGTTTTGTATATATGTATAGTTATGTTTAAAGATATAATAGTCCTTTTCAGGACTCTTTATAGAACTATTTCAGTTATGATTTCTATTATGTTAACCAAAGTTAACTTTATTATTTGTGATGATTCATAAGTTCCTTCTTTTGTTGTAGACAGGTGGGTAGGCACCGGGTTAGTATGGAGGGAACTGGCTTTGATTTTGGAACTTTTGAGAGGCAGTAACATACAATATAATTTATACAGTGAGACTAGGTTCAATATTTTCTATTTTTTTAGGATTTTACTAAGTAAAGTATTTAAGATTTTACTGAGTAAACACTTAAGTAGATACATAGACTTAAAGTAACTAATGTAATGTCTTTATATATTGATTCTTGGAATGTCAGAGGGTTACAGAACAAAACTAAGAGATCACTACTGTTTCATTTAGTGTTCAAATTGCAGGCCAGTATTTGTTTTCTGCAGGAAACACACATGCATAGAGATGACTAGAAAAAAGAAAACAATAAGAAATGGGTTAAAATGATAATTGCAGCCGGGGATTGCTCTAATTCAAGAAGTGTGGCAATTTTAGTCAAAAACAATTTCCTAGGTAATATTACAAACATAAATTATGACGCAGATGGTAGATGGTGTTATTTCTCTTCTTATTTTTCTAACATTGATAAACCACTCTTGTTTTTTAATTTATATAGTCCTTGTGACCACCAACATATTTTCTTTATTCAGATATGTAATATTCTTTCATCTTTCAAGGATCATTATATTATTATGGGTGGGGATTGGAATGCCGTTATTAATCCTGATATCGATCGTACTAGTAGATCAATTTCATATCATCACCAAGCATCTATTGCCCTAGAATAATTAATGTTAGACCTCAACCTTATAGATCCCATCACCCTCAATGTACATACTGACAGGAAAGATAGATATACATATTATTCTAAATGTTATAATGCATGGTCAAGACTAGATTTCTTTCTTGTTTCTGTTTTTCTTATGCATCAAAAAATTGAATATTTCATGGAGCCTAGATTTTTATCTGATCATTCAAGGATATCACTTAAGATTAGCTTTGATATAACGAGGCCACGCATATATACACAAAATAGATGGACATTTAACAACAACCTTCTCTTGAATAAGAATATCCATGTTATAATTACTGAGATTATACAAGAAATGTTTTCCAATCTTGATACATCAGACATTCCATATGATGTTCAATGGGCTGCTTGTAAGGCAAACCTTAGAGGAGAGTTAATTAGCAAGGCTTCTTATCTTAAAAAACAGTATAGAAATAAAGAATCCTCGTTAAAACTAAAAATCCAAACTTTAGAAAGCCAGCACAGATTGAATCCTGATTCTTCTATATATCTACAAATTTGTGAATTCCAAAAAGAACTTTTACTATACACCAACATAATCTCTCTATAATAGAACAAAGGCTCTTAGCTACTTATTCTGAATGGGTTCAAGTCCCCTCTAAAGTTCTCGCCAGAATAATTAAAAATAATCAGTCCTTACCTAGAATAGCACCCATACACTATAACAACAAGATATATAATACGGACTTAGAAATTATGCATCTTTTCACTACCTTGTTTTCAGATGTGTACTCTAAAGAGCCTGACCCTATGACTACACAGCATATTGAAAGTTTTATATCTTCCATTAAATTCCCACTACTGAATGATCAACAAAGGAAAACACTATCAGCCCCTTTGAGATCTCAAGAAATTTCAGAAGCCATTGACAAGATTAAAACTAATAAATCCCCAGGTCCGGATGGATTTACACCAGAATTTTATAAGACTCACAAGTCAATTCTTTTACCTTTTCTTCTTAAAGTTTTTAACTACATAAAAATAAATGGTATATCAGATTTACATTGGAATGTCTCAAAAACCATATTAATTCTAAAAATAATAAAGACAAAACAGATTCTAATAATTATAGACCTATCTCCTTAATTAATATTGACATAAAAATTTTAGCCTCATTATTAGCTGAGAGATTGAAAAAGTTCTAACATCATTAATTTCCCCAGGTCAATCAGGCTTTATGTCCCACAGGCATGTATGGGACAATACTTTATCTCTAGATGCCTTTATACACTTCAGAAAAAAGATAGAAATCCTATATATGCACTGATCCTTGACGCTTGAAGCTTTTGACAGAGTAAATTGGGACTTTCTTTTTCGTACTATGTCTTGCTTTAATATACCTAATACTTTTATTGATTTTATTAAAGTTTTATATAAGGATTCTTCCACCTTTCTTCATATCAATAGAAATGCCTCTAAGATTATAAAAATCACTAATGGTGCGAGACAGGGATGCCCATTATCTCCTTTTCTTTTAATCTATACTTAGAGCCAATGTTATTATATATAACACAAAACACTTTTCACAAGATTCCCAAAATTTTAAATACTGAGGTGCCCTTTTCTGGATTTCCGGATGACTTGGTGATATACCTCCAAACACCTAGTACAGACCTTGTGAAAATAATCAATATTATTAATAAATTTTCACAGGCCTCTGATTATCAGGTGAATTCTCATAAAACTTTTATCTTTCCTATAAATCTATCTGCCCATAAACCTCACATATTTTCAGATTCCCCTTTTTCTTTCACCTATGCAATTAAATACCTAGGTACTCAAATTGAGCATAATGGTCTTTCTACATTTCAAAATAATATTCACAGAGTATGGTCATTAATAGTTTTAGATATACATAGATGGGAATTACTTAATTTATCACTCTTATCCAAAGCAGTGATAGTCAAAATGAATATACTCCCTAGACTCCTATTTCAATTTAATGCCATAGACCAGATTATTCCTAAATCTTTCTTTACAAAAGTCAATAAGGAATTAGCTAGATTTATCTGGTCTCCTAGTCAGTCAGAATATCATATCTTAAATTAACGTGTCCTAAAAATAAAGGAGGCCTAGGTCTTCCGAACTTTTACATGTATTATTTAATTATTTCGGCTAACAAACTACTCACCATTGTGAACTTGAAAACTGGTAGGTATAGGCAGTACCCCATTTGGACCAAATTATGGCATCAATACATTTCAAGTAAAAATATTAACCCGATTGCTCTTCCTTTCCTTTCTAAGGAAGCTGCTAACATTCTGAAAATTTCCAACCCCTTAAAACAAAAGATCAATTATTTTCAAGAATTAATAAAACTCATTAATCTAGATAGCATTTTTCAACTAACACAACCTTTACACTTAAATCCTAATATCCAGTTTAATAATGTACCTTTTAATCTTTCTAAATTTCCACTTATTCAAAGTTTCACTGTGTGGGACTTGCTACAATATAACGATTTATCTCTCACTAACCTACGCATAAAGCAGAAAGCAAATATTAATTACATTACTATACTACGTCAATTGAGAGATAGCATCATTGTGAAATTTGCTCACATTAAAGTAAGTATAAATGATTTTACAAATCTTACCACTGTTATACAATCTCTAACATTACCACAGAAGATGTTATCTAAATCTTATAATCTGGTTAATCAGATAATACATAATAATACTTGTCTATTTTCTGATTATTGGGATAAACAGAATGTCCATTTGTCTTTAACTCAGAAACTTTCAGCCATCAAGGATACTTTAGACTATTCCCCATTCAAGAAGCTTTTATACCCAGTTAATGATATTTAATAATGCATATCATACTCCTTCCAAACTTAACAAGTTTGACTCCAGAATTCCCTCCTCATGTTCTTGCTGTTCTTCTTTTAATGCTGATCTCTTACATATTTTGTGGTCCTGTCAGCACTCACATAAACTTTGGACTTCCCTTAAAATCAGATTACAAAAAATGGGATACCAAAAATCCACACTATCCTGGGAATTAGCGATTCTTCATATTCCTATTATTCATCTATCAAAATTTGATACACGTGTTAGTTTATATTTGTTCACTCATTAAGTTTTATATTACTAAAAATTGGTTAGACCGTACCAAACTAAATTGGAATGACTTTAGAACCTTAACTTACTCTTATATTTCAGCTCAGAAATTACTGGTGAAGAGTCCAAAGAAGTTAGCTCTTAACAATAAAGTCTTAGAAAAGGTATTACACATCTTGGATAGTGTTTAATAATCTCTGTCATTTTTTTTTTAGTTTTATTAACCTAGCTCTCTCTCACTTACATTTACATGCATACTCCTTTATATACAGGCTTATATACTTTGTTGCCTCTGGTTTAACATATTCATACTTTGTATATAGTTATGTTATAGTTGTCCTGTTTGGAGTTCTTGCATTTACATTGTTATAGTCTTGCATTTATACTTGAACTCCCATGCTCTTATATCCAATGTTCATTTTGGTTATTGTGTTCTTGTTGTATTGTAAATATGCATATATTAATAATTCAATAAAAAGTTTTTTGAAAAAAAAAACTTATTATGTAAATGTATATAATTCATACCTGTATGAATAAACTTACAGGCTGTACAATTCCTGCATTTAAAAGTACCTTTCCTAGTTGATATTAAAACCTTCGTAGTAGTGGATGCATTATAGCATAGGTGCCTCTTCAGTGATCTATTATTTTTAAAAGAGAAGAGTGGCACTGTATCTATGACACTTCTTAGTTCATCCACTGTATCTAAAATATCCCAGTTACGTTTGATCTGATGAGTATGTTAAAGGAAATCTAAGGACCTCTGTTCTCTCTTGTATATGAGTATCTTCATTTAACAGTGGTTCAGAAAAATACAGCCTTCCTTTACTTTGTCTCTGTTTCAATGCATCTGTTATGCATCTATCAATTTCATTTATTACGTACCCTCTATCTAAGAAATCTTTCTTCAAAGGCTCAAGTCCCTAATTACTTGTCCCTTATAGGTACATAGGTTCATAGGTAGGTACTAGGCTATCAGCCCAAGAGCCTACGTAAGCCTGGCCAACAAGGTTCCCTGGCTTACACCACCCAAGAAAGTTATTTTATGTGCCACTGTCAAGCAGAGACACAGAAGTGATCCCCAGGGTGTATTTCCTATTTCCCATCTACTCATCAAGATTTTTCTTGAAGAGTGCTAATGAAGACCTTTGCTTGACATAGATGGGTAGCCTGTTCCAGAGTATGGGAAGTCTCTGGGACAGGAATATATCCCTCCATAACCACGTTCTTATGAATATGCTTGGGGTGCATACTACTCTTGTGAAGTAGACAATTCCTCCAAGTAGATTTTCTATAAAGACTAGTCTCCATGTGGTTAAAAAATGATTTCTTCACCATAACATCTAAAAATTCAATTTGTTCCCAGGAATACTTAAATGTGAATCTAAGAAAACCTGTAGATTGATGCAAGAACTCTTCAAATTCAACAAGTGTCTCAGGTGATCCATTCCATAAAAGGAAGATGTTATCCACAAATCTAACGTACCATAAGATGTAGCTTGTAATAATACATCTCTCTCCCATTGTACTAAGGCCAGGTTGGCATAGCTGTTTGCACATGTTGTGCCCATTCCTATGCCATCCTTCTGTACATAAAGCTTTTCCTCAAACAGAAAAACAACATTTTCAAGTACAAGTTCTAGTAAGGCACATATTAAGCTTATGACTGGCATGATCGATGAGAAGCTTTTTGAGTATTGTAAAGTCAAACAACCCCTAGTACCTATAATTTATGGTTTACCTAAGGTGCATAAAGATGCAATGAATCCACCAGTGCTTCCAATAGTTTCTGGAAAAGGTTGGGTTACGGAGACACTTTCAATTTTTATTGAAAAAAAATCTACATCCCCTATTAGAAGGTTGTGAGACTATACTTAAGGATACCAGAAGTTTCTTGCAGAAACTGTATGTGGCTACCTCCAACCTTGACAGTAATTATTGCTTGGTAACCATGGATATAGAATCTCTTTTTACCGTTATCCCTAATAAATGGGGCACAAAAAGCATTAGAAAGTTTATGAATACTAATAACTGTTTTTCTACTGATAAGAGAGACGTAATATGTGTCTTACTAGACTTGTACTTGAAAATAATGTTTTTCTATTTGAGGAACAGCTTTATGTACAGAAGGTTGGTGTAGCAATGGGCACCGCATGTGCAAATACCTATGCCTACCTGGCTTCAGTACAATGGGAGAGAGATATATTATTACAAGCTACAGGTTTTTCTCATCACATCTTATGGTACGTTAGGTTTGTGGATAACATCTTCCTTTTATGGAATGGATCACCTGAGACCCTTGTTGAATTTGTAGAGTTCTTGCATCAATCTACAGGTTTTCTTAGATTCACATTTAAGTATTCCTGGGAACAAATTGAATTTTTAGATGTTATGGTGAAGAAATCCGACTTTAATCATATGAAGACTAGTATTTATAGAAACTCCACTTGGAGGAATTGTCTACCTCACAAGAGTAGTATGCACCCCAGGCATATTCCTGAGAACGTGATTAAGGGACAAGTAATTAGGGTCATGAGACCCCATAATGAGAATCAACAGCTTAGTTTAGCACTTGAGTATCTGAAGAAAGATTTCTTAGAGGGTATTCAATAAATGAAATTGATAGATGCATAACAGATGCATTGAAACAGAGACAAAGTAAAGGAAGGCCCTATTGTTCTGAACCACTGTTTAATGAAGGTACTCAGATACATGAGAGAACAGTGGGCCTTACAGTTCCTTTAACATACTCATCAGATATTTATAGAGCCTGTGATATCATCAAACGTAATTGGGACATTTTAGATACAGTGGATGAACTAAGAAGTGCCATAGATACAGTGCCGCACTTCTCTTTTAAAAATACTAGATCACTGAAGAGGCACCTATGCTACAATGCATCCACTACTATGAAGGTTTTAACGTCAACTAGGAAAGGTACTTTTAAATGCAGGAATTGTACACCCTGTAAGTTTATTCATACAGTTATGAATTATGTACATTTACATAATAAGTTTGAGGTAGAAATAGATTTCTACGCTGACTTTAAGACCAAAAACATAGTATATCTTAGTTACTGTGCTAAGTGCCCTGCATTTTATATAGGCATGAGTAACAGACAGCTTAAGGACAGAATCCTGGAACATCAAAGGGACATTAAAAATAAGAAAGATACGAATGCCCTTGCTAAACATATAATAAATTTTGGTGCTGACCATACCTTTAGCTTTCTGGTACTAGAAATAATTTCAGAGAATTTAAGGGGGGGGAGTATTAGGAACAGGACAGAATCTGTTGAACAGAAAAGGATTCTGTCACTGAATGCCGACAAAGAACCAGGTTTAAATGAGGTTGTTTCACTAAAACCATTCTTAAAGGCAAGACCTCTTAAACACTGACATTTTAAATGTTTTGTATTTTTGTCAATTTTTATTTCATATATGATCTTTTCTTAATGTTTTTATTGATGTTTATCTAAGTTACATTATTTGGTGACTGTTTCTTTAAAATGTTTTTAGTGATGGTGTTAACTGATTTTATGCTAACTACTTAAACCTAGTGTGTACTTTTAAGAATCAGTCTGATGAAGCGGTTTGATACACCGTGAAAGCTCTTACTATTCTGAATTAAAGTTTTTATTTTATTTTATTTTGCCAATCTGCCGTGTTGAATTTTGGTACTTTTGTTGTTTTTTATTGGGTCAGCTGTGCTGCATCCTGATCTGAATTCAAACTGCTCACCTCCCATCTTACATTCTTCTACTCTGCATATCCGTTTATCAATCACCCTCTTCAGAACATGCATGCAATGTGAAAAAAGTGAGTTTAATGCTTCTGTACTGCCCACAGTTGTGGATGTCCCCTTTCTTTTTGTACACTGCCACAAGTATGCTTATTCTCCAGTCATCTGGGATATGCCTTTCTCGGCATACTGCGATAGGTATCCCCTGGATCCATTTCTTTCCTAACTCACTAATATTGTGATCATATCTTCTGTGACCTTGTCTGACCCTGCTGCTTCCCCTGACCTTTCCTTAGTGCTGGTCTTACTTTATGCAGTCGGGGCTCCTTATCCACTTTCATCATTAGATTGTGTCTAAAGCAGTACAGCTTCTGTGGGGTTTTCTTCATTATGAAGCTGCTGAAAGTACTCCTTACACCTTTATAATGTCCTGTCTACTCATGAGTAGGTTGTCTTTTCTCTGTCATTTTTCCTGCATTCCACTTTCATTTGATATCTTCCTGGACTTCTGCATTGCTCCACCATCTTTCCTTATGCATCTTAGTTTTATATTTGCATCAGACTCATATCTGTTCTACAGACCTCACACATGCTGTTTTGAGAAGCTGTCATTCTTCTTCAACTGCACTTACCTCCTCTTCTTCTTGAGGTGTTAGAGCCCTAAGTATTTCTTTGACCACTTGTACTTTCATTCTAGTCAACTTTCAGGTTCTCAGCTCTACTGACATTACAGCCTTCTATAACCATTGCTTGCCGCAGATTTTGGCCCCTGATTATTTATATGGTGGGCATACTGTTTCACTGGGAGTGACTTTGCAATGTCTGACTCTGCTCTTTCTTTACAAGGAGGAACTCTACCTGAGTTGTCTGTTGGCCACTCTTATATGTGATTTTGTGACTGTATCTCATGTGCTGGCAACCATCAAGCCAACTGCCATACAGAAGTTTAGAAGGGTCTCTCCTTTTGCCCCACCAGTGTGGACCCAGTCAGTTTTAATATCCTACTCATGTTCTGTCTGTTCTAATATGAGCATTCAGGCCCTCCATTATCAACACCAACTCATGTCCTGCTGTATCTAGAAGGCTTTGCAACTGCTGTATGAATGCACCATTTGCCTCAATATCACAACCCTACTATGGGGCATAGGCTGAGATTACGAATCCTGCTGAATCCTTATACTAAAATCTAAATGCCATGAGTTTATCACTAATTCGGATGACATTCTCATTATCTTCTGAAGTCTCTCCCTCACCAAGCCATTTCTAGTCTGTCTACCTCCTGAGCAGTAGACTCTGGATACCAAGCTAAGTTGCTTTGCTGCACTGCCCATCCATCTTATTTCCTGGTTACACAGGATATCAGGCCTCCTCTTTACCATCATATCAGCTACTTCCAACCTGTGTCTTGTCAGTTAACCTATCATGAGAATGCAATCCTTAGTTCAAATGTGAGAGGTTGATTGGTTATATGTCCAGCTTTCACTCAACAGAGATATTCCTGGTAACCCAAGCTAGGCAACTGGACTGCTGAGCTTTATGTTGGACAGATACTGGCCACCAGAGGCACATAGACTCCTCCTCAGCTTATGTTTAAGAACAAAAAGTAATTGAAAAGGAGACTGTGTACACCGAGAGATCAGATAGGGCATTCTAAAGATAGAGGGACTAAACCCTGTAAGAGATGTCAGTACTGTGAATATATAGATGTAGGAACAGAATTTGAACATCCAGATTCTCATGAGGTCTTTCATTTGAGCATTAATGCAACTTGTAGTACCCCCCCATGTGGTATATCTGGCTACTTGCCAGTTATGTAATAAATTCTATGTTGGTAAGACCGATAGATTGCTCATAGATAGAATAAGAGAGCATGTATATCATATTAAAAAGAAAAGCATATGTAATGCCTTTGCAATGCATGTGTCTGAGATAAGTGAAAGACATAGTTTTAAATTTATGGTCTTAGGCAGATGTTATGAGAATAAGGGGGGGTGATATCAGAGCTAGAACAGAAGAGTTAGAGGCAAACTGGATTGCAAGGTTGAGGGCTGATGTAGGACATGGCTTAAATGACCATGTGGCAATGAGACCCATTTTAAAAAATAGACCATTGCGTAGGTGATGTTTTTAAATGTGTTATGTGTACATATTTTTCTACATTTGCATTTGATGGTACATATTTTTAAATGTATAAATTTTTTATATGTTTTTAGAAACATTTTTCTTTAAATAGTTAAATGGTTTTGTCATGTGATTTGTGATGATAGTATAAAATTGGTATTTTAGCAACAATGTAGATACACCTGAAGAAGCATTTAGTGAAAGCGCTTGTATTAATAAACAGCTGTGTTGGTTGAAGAAACTGGAGCATTGCCTTTGCTTTTTTTCTGCATTTAAAATGTATAACATGGCGCAATGTCAAATCAGCTGAATGAATTCAGCAGTTTCGACAGTGTTGCCAAACAGATTACATGATGTCCATATAGGAGCTCCCCCCATACCCCCTGCTAACTATATATTCCAACTCTGAGATCGCACTACACTGAAGAAAGGGATAAATTTCCCAAACCGTCCTGCACCACGATCTCTGTACAGTACTTCGAGTTTATATTAGTGACTGCACAGTGCATTTGCTGATACAAACTTTTGAACATGGAGATGTTCAGCAAGATGGAAATTTGAACATCCATGTTTCAAGATTTCCATCTGCGGGAATCTCAGCTCGAGATTTTGATAGTAAACCATACCAACACCAAGATCTCCAAACCTTCAGAGAAATGGGAATATTCTGAGAAATGTCAGTCTCAGATTTAGTATATGTAAGTACAGTCTCTGCATGTCAGGACACAGTAATTTGGGTCCAGATATTTCAAATGGTTACTGGGTGGCAGAATCCATGCTGTTGCTGGCCACCAGTATGCTAACCTGTGATACTTCCCATACTCACTTGAGCTGGAAACAACCTGAAGAGCAGGATGTTCTCTGCACTGATATGTCAGCCAACTCCTGTCTTTCTGTGTATCCTGGGACTGAGAGGTGGGTCACTCAGGCACAAGACTTGTGTCCATACAAGGGGGAGGTGATTTGGCCATCACGTTGCCAGTGTCTTACAGCTCCATCATGACCCCTGACTATAAATTAATAATTAAGTTCCCAATTAAGACAAGGACACACAGATATAAGACTACTGATGGGAGCACAGAAACATATGAAAAATACCAGGCTAGTTGTCACAGGAACCATAAGATGCTTTGGCATATACACCTTTAAGTAAAGACGCACTTTACAAGTGCTTAATGGTGCTCTCCTCCCAAACCAAGCAGGGCTGTACATAACAGTGCATGACAGTGTTGGTGTACCTTTGTATTTGCCTATCTAATCAACAAGACTAGCCTTAAAGACAGACGAAGCAGTACTTTGGCATGTAGTGCTAATTCATTCCATAACCCATGAATATGGTAAAGTAGGAACCTATCCTTCCAGGACTAGCATTAGAGACAGACAAAGCAGTGCTTTGGCATGTAGTGGTAATTCATTCCATAACCCATGAATATGGTAAAGTAGGAACCTATCCTTCCAGGACTAGCCTTAGAGACAGACAAAGCAGTGCTTTGGCATGTAGTGGTAATTCATTCCATAACCCATGAATATGGTAAAGTAGGAACCTATCCCTCCAGCAAGTCTTGTTTATTTGTTGGTGTAAAATTAGGTCAATTCCATGGATATTTGTAGAGACATGGGCTCTGCAAAGAAATAAGTGATCAAACAAGACTGGTCTTTCATGGCTCAAAATGTGAGACACAGGACACCATGGATTAGCATGGATGGTATGGAGCATAAGAAGAGTTGTGCTAATCTATTAGTATAGGTGTACGATTTAAGATTTTTGATTTTATTTTGATCAGAAATCTTTGGGGCATTTTTCAATTGAGCAGTTTGTTTGGATTTCTACATACTAAAGGAAGCACTGTTTACAGTTATGGGTCTGATAAGATAAGAGTACAGCAGAAAGATGACTTCTTTGCATCTGGAAGATATTCCCTTGGAATTAACTGGGCCATATAGAAGGATTTCCTGACTATTGTGACAATATGATAACTGAATGAAAAAGAGAGAGAAAGCTGGCAATATAAGTACCAAAGTCTCTTAGTACCATTTCTGAAAAGGGGTGCCACTTACAACATATGAGGTGGGAGCATCTCTTTTTTGCCAAATGCTACTAAGCTGCATATTTTTGTACTTAGCTTAAGATCATTTTCAATACACCAACTGTGTGTATGTTCCAGCCCTTGATTGAGTAGTTTAGTAGCAGTAGATAGACAGATAACACTGGCCAACTTGCAGCCATTAACAAAGTTAGTCAGCCACACTTCAGGAGTATCGGCTTGGATGTCTTCAAACTAAATGCCAAACAGGGGAGGAGCAGCTCAGATCCCTGCAGTACTTCTAGTTACAATTTTATTTTCAGAGAGGATACCAGCAACTTTTACTACTTAGGATCTGTTGGTCAAATAACTGGCAACTCAGAAGACAATGTAGGGGTTACATTGTTTGTCCAATTTTTCAACAATACCAGCATGGAAGGTATTGTTAAAAGCCTTTTCCAGATCAAGATAAACAGTGTGCACTAATTAACCACTCTCCACAGCCTCTGTAATTTTTTCAGAGAAGTTTACTAAGTTCAAGAGACAGGACCTGCCCTTGAAAAATTTAATCTATGTGGGGTTTAGCTCAGTTAAGTTGCTTATATCTACATACATGAGTTCTTCAATAATACGTTCTGTCTTAGCATATGAGTGGGTGCTGAAAAGTTCTAAGCCTGAGCAACTTTCTAAATTTGAGCATTATTTTTCCTCTGTAGCTGAAAAAAAGTGTTATTTCATCTTGTAAAGTGCCAAGTTGCAGAATCATACTGCTATTTTTTGACATTGTTTCAGATCATTGATTAAAACATGGCAACGAAAAGTGTGGAATTTTCAAGTGTAGAACTCCAAACCATCATGAAGCTCCTATTCCTGCAGAAAAAAACTCCAAAGGAAATTCATGAATGTATGATGCAAACTGTGAAGGACTGGTGTGAAAACTTTCAGCATGGAGATTTGGAGAACGAAGATGCAGAAAGGTCTGGGAGGCCTGAAATGGTGTCAGCTCCTGAAATTGTTGATCATGTCCATGACCTGATTTTTGCAGATTGGTGAATATCGGCTAAAACAATTGCTGAGACACTACAGATATCCAAGGAATGTGTTGGCTTTATAATCCATGAGCAGCTGAGTATGCAGAAGCTGTCAACCATTTGGTTGCCCAAATATTTGAATGGTGACAAGAAAAGAAGTGGAATGGACACTTCCAAGTTGATTTTGCAGCATTTTTGTTGAGCTGCTACCAATGTTTTGGAATGACTAGTTACTGTTGATGAAGCATGGTTGCACCACTATGAAACGCGTGAAAGAAAACAAAAGCTGGATAAACGCCTGGTATACACCTCAAGCGAAAAAAATGAAAAGACCAATGGTTAGACCACAGCTGAAGATAAAAATGGAATAATCCACGTCAGGAAATAAATCACTTGCAGCTTCACAGTAGTGCCCTTTATAAAACCAAAAGTTGTAACTGAGATGTAGTAGTCAAGGTAGGAAACAGTTCACTTGCAGTTTCACACCACTTTATTAAACAAGAGTAAGCGCTTTCGTGATCTAAGTCAGCTGATCGCTTCTTCAGACTCATAAAAACAGTTAAAACATTGGTATTTAAAATATGGTTCAACCAATGAAAACACATATAGAACTATGACATAGACTAATTAAAACTGCATACATCAGTACATTAATTTGCCTTATATTCTGCATAAGATGAAATAAAATATACATATAACAGACACATTTTATGTAATAATCCATATTACTTAATGTTTTAGTGGTCTGGATTTTAAAAAGGTTTCAAGGAAACAGCATTGTTCAATCCAGGAGACCTATCTGCCTGAAGTAATAAAATCCATCTTTGTTCTGCTTCCTCTATCTTATTCCTTATATCAACTCCCCTCTTACTTTTATTTATTATTTCTAAAACCATGAAATTAAAAATATGTTTTCTATCTTCTTCTTACACATGTTTTGCTAAAGCACTTGTGTCTTTTTTATTTCTTATATCTCTAAGGTGTTCAAGGATACGTTCCTTTAGACACCTATTGGTTTTGCCTATATAAAAGGGATGACAGACAGTGCAGAAGCTGAAATAAACCAAATTTTGTGTTCTGCAGTCAGCATAAAAATCTATATTAATTATAAATCCTAGTGTAGGATGTTTATATGTAGATTTATTATATAAATAGTCACATGCTGTACAATTTCTGCAAGGAAAAGTCCCCTGCCTATCAGATAGGATCATTCTTTCATTGTTTCTGGATTTATAACAGAGTTGCCTTTTTAAGGACCTCTTATTTCTAAAAGAAATGCTGGGTCTATCTTCTAACAATTCTCTCAAGTCAGGATCCGACAATAAAACATTCCAATTCTTCTCAAAAAATATAGACAGCACAAGGAACAAGAAACTAAGGGTAATGCTGCTTAACGCCAGAAGTCTTAACCTCAAGATGCACGCACTCGAAGCTCTCCTCAGTATGGAGAACATCGATATCTGTGCAGTGACAGAAACCTGGTTCAAGGCTCCAGAGAGCACCCCAGCACTACCAGGCTATACCTCATATCATGCTTTTCGGCCCCAAAACCCAGACCGAACCACAAAAGGAGGGGGAGTTTCCATATTTATCAAGGATATCCACACCTCCAGGTTAGTGGCATTGCACGAAGTATCGGAGACCATCCATGTGCAACTAACAGTGGGCAAGACTGCTTTTCTGTTTATAGCATCCTACAGACCACCCTCTCAAGGTCAGGAATCCCACTCGGCTTTCCTGAATACATTGGAGAACATGAAGATCTCTCCGAACACCATTATATTGGGTGACTTCAACTACCCAAACATTGACTGGGAGCACTACTCAAGCCCCAGCACCTTAGGCCAAAGGTTCCTGGAAATTATAAACTCAAATGCTATGGAACAACTAGTCACCACTCCCACAAGAGGGGACAACATACTAGACCTGATCATTACCAACATCGGGACTCTATGCTCCACACCAGAAGTATATCCCTCATTGGTAAGATCAGACCATAAATTAATTTCACTGGATGTCCACATCCCAACCCCACCCCCAGCCCAGAAAACCACAGTGAAAAACTTCTCAAAAGTGAACTTCTCACTTCTCAAAACCGAAGTGGAATCCTTCAAGTCCCCAGGGCCAGTGGAAATTACGGCGCAAACTGCAGAATCCTATATAAACGCATTCTACGGACATCTCCAGGAATGCATGGATCATGCTATCCCAAACAAAACCAAGACCCAATCTTCCAAAGGCAGGCGTCCAGTCTGGTGGACCCTTACCATAAATAAACTGTACAACAGAAGGAGGAAGCTACTACATGATAGAGCAAAATCCCTAATAGGGAAGGCATCTCTGATCAGTACTAGCAAAAAATTACGATCCCTCATAAAATCCTCCAAGGCCAGCTTCGAGAGAAAAATTGCACAGGACACCAAAGACAATCATAAGGCTTTTTTCAGTTATGTTAGGAACCTGGGATGCAACTCCCAGACCTGTTCTGAGTTGATTCTAAATGACAAAAAATACACTGAACCCACAGACATCGCCAATATCCTGGCAGATAGGTTCAGTGCAAATTTCTCCACCCCCTCCCCCCCAAAAGAGCAAGTATCTATCCCGGCAGAGGGCTGCCTCCCAAACATCTCTGATGCTCAGGTGAAGGCTGCCCCCTCCAAAGCAAAAACACTGCTTCCATGGGACCAGATGGCATCCCAGGTTGCGTCCTACATGAACTCCAAGAGGAACTAATCCCTCAAATAAAACAGCTATACAATCTCAGCCTCACTACAGGATATGTGCCCACAGAATGGCGTGCAGCAACAGTGGTCCCACTCCACAAAGGTGGAGCCTCTATGGACCCTGGAAACTATCGCCCCATAAGCCTGACTAGCTTAGTCTGCAAGGCTATGGAGAGGATCATCATGGAGCTCATAAACAAAGACATTGGGGACCTACAGACACTAGATCCTACCCAGTTCGGCTTTGTCAAGGGCAGATCCTGCCTTTTGAACCTGGTTGACTTCTTCGAAACAGTCACCAAAGCCATAGATGAAGGGAAGGTAGTCCACACAGCCTATCTGGACCTTGCAAAGGCATTTGACATAATACTCCACTCTGGCATCATAGATAAGCTATCCAGCTTAAATATAAACCCCCATGTCACAAGATGGGTCGCAAACTAGCTCAAAGACAGAACCCACAGAGTGAGAGTTGCTGGAGCCATGTCAGACTCGAAACTGGTCACAAGTGGCATCCCACAGGGTTCTATCCTGGGACCACTCTTGTTCGGTATATACTTTTCTGAGGTACAGGCAAACATGGAAGGACTATGGCTCACCAAGTTTGCAGACGACTGCAAACTGGGTGCCATAATCGACTCTCCAGCTGACACAAACATCCTTCAAAAAGGTCTCACAGAGACAGATAACTGGTGCCAGTGCCATA
The DNA here is from genome assembly GCF_019279795.1 of Protopterus annectens. NCBI lineage: Eukaryota > Metazoa > Chordata > Ceratodontiformes > Protopteridae > Protopterus > Protopterus annectens. The sequence continues at coordinate 1,471,827,330 of NC_056729.1, forward strand.
GTTTAAAGCTAAATGCCAAAAAATGTATAGTCATACCCTTTGGCAAAAACAATGTGCCCACAAATTACCACATAGGCAGAAACCCATTAAGTACAGAGAAAGTTATTAGGGACCTGGGGACCCAAGTTGATAGCAATCTCTCCTTTGAAAACCACATTGCCAAAGTGGTTAGAAAGACCTTCTACATAGCCCATCTCATCACGAAGGGTTTCACATCTAGATCAAGAGAGGTAATAATGCCCCTTTATTCATCCCTCATCAGGCCCATCATAGAATACAATGCCCCTTTTGGGATGTACCTTACCCGACACCTGCAGCAATTAGAGAGACCCCAAAAGTATCTCACCAAGAGGATCAAGGGTCTCAAACAGATGCCATATGCTGCTCGGGTAAAAAAACTCCAGCTCTACTCAGTTGCATACCGCCTACTTTGAGGCGATCTATGCCTGACATACAAAGCTATGTCAAATCCAGAATTAATAGACATGCTTCACCTCAGTAAATCTAAATCCCTTAGAGCCACATGCTCGAGGGACTTGAACCTCAGCACAGAAATAAATAGAACTTGCTGGAGGGACAGGTTCATAATCCAGTGGCTTCCTTCACTCTGGAATAGAATTCCAGTTCATGTGAGGCAGAGCACCTCACTGAATCTCTTCAAGAAGAATCTCGATAGGTGGATGGGAGATCGTAGGTTTGTCCCAGGGATTACTCCCGTGTCACTATTAGACAGTGGCACAGTAAACTAAACCTTAAAATGGGCACAGTATACTCAAATCAAGAGGTGGTGTAAGCCATACAGAATCGGGCTAGGCTTATAATTGCCTCAGGGTAGATAGCCTAGTATGAACCTATGAACCTTCTGATGTCACTTGAATAAGTTATAGGGAATCTAACTTTAAAATCATGACCTTCCTTGCTTTTAACATCTTCTATAGTATTTGAGAAGAGCGGTTTACATCTCCCATCCCTATTTTCAATGGTATATTTAGAGCTTTCATTTATGTCTTTCTTACTATAACCTCTGTTTAAGAAGTCTTTTTCTAATATAGTCATTGTTTTCACAAAGCCTTCATCTGTATTATGTAAGTGGCTTATTCTCATATATTGTCCTTTCACTACATTTTTATGTACAAATGTTGGATGCATAGTAGTCTTATGTAAGATAATATTTCTCCATGTAGATTTTCTATACATCCCTGTTGTAAGTTCATCTAATACTGTCTTCATAACCAAAACATCTAGGAACTCAATAGAGTCCCTGGAATGTTGACTAGTGAATCTTAAAAAATCAGTGGTGCAATGTAAGTACTCCACCATCTCTTGCAACTCTTCACTAGTACCATCCCATAACAGGAAGACGTCATCTACAAAACGTATATACCATACAATTTTGCCAGCATATTTATTGCTAGCACTTAATACATGATCTTTTTCCCATGCAGCCAATGCTAAGTTGGCGTAGCTGTTAGCACAAGCCATGCCCATTGCTACACCAACTTTCTGTAGATAAAACTTGTAATTGAATATAAAGACATTATTTTCTAGGACAATATCAAGCAACTCAAATATCAAATTAATCTTAGTGCTTTGAAAAACTTGTTTCAAGGTCAGAATATCATGTATTTTCTCAATACCCCATTTATTCGGTATCACTGTGAACGGTGAAGTGACATCCATTGTCACAAACATATAATTTCTATTAATATTCCTGGTCTTATTATATAACAGTCGCAGAAATGCCTTTGTATCCCTTAGTATAGTCTCACATGATTTTAGGACTATTTGTAAATTTTGTTCAATATAAATTGAGATGGCTTCTGTGGCCCATCCTTTACTGGATACAGTAGGTCTCATAGGGGGCTGTGTGATGTCTTTGTGAATTTTAGGTAGACCATAAATAATGGGTATAGTTGGATGTTCTATCTGAAAGTAGTCAAACAATTCCTCTGATACATAATTAGTAATCAATAAGTCAAAAATATATACAAATATCCTGTCAATTATAAGAAGAAACAACCAAGAAAAATCCACCAAAAGCACGATTTATTAAAACTCTGACGTCTCGGCCACAGCCTTCAAGGATTGCCTTATCCTGTCAATTATACCTTGTACTTGTCTCTCATTTAGTTCAACATAAGTATCTGTATCATTCAAAAGTTCCATCATTTTCTTGTAATAAAAAATCTTATCCATTACTACTACACTGCCCCCCTTGTCAGCGGGCCTAATTTCAATGCTGTGAGAATCCTTTAGTTCTGACAGTGCTTCAGTTTCTGATTTACTCAAGTTATAAAATCTAGGTGGAAGATTTTTAGCATGCATCTCTCTAATTTCATGCTCACACACATTAGTGAAAGTTTCAACTGTGGGATGTATCTTAGGTACAAAGGCACTAGGTTGTTTAAACATATTATCAAATACATTTCTTTTAAACATGGTTTTAAGTGTTAGGTTACGAGAAAATAACTTCAGCTCTTTTAATAAATCAGTTAATACTGTTTTCTGTGCTGGAATAAAGTTCAGGCCTCTATTTAACAACGAGGCTTGTGCATCAGTTAAAGAAAAGCTAGATATATTAATTACCATGTTTTTTGTTGGTTCTTGCTCCTGGTGTTCATATATGCAGGAGTCACTCATTCTCTCTGCTGTAATCGTGTTCTCCCTCTTCGATTCCTGCTGCTCGACCTGTCCCTTATTGGCAGCACCTTCTTTAACACAAATGGAAGGATTGAGGTTTGTGTAGCTTCCTTTTGCTCCAAAAAAGCTACTGAATCAGAATTAACACTGGAATCCATCCTTCTGTTAGTGCAAGCCATTTGGAAAGTTTATTTTGCCATTCCACCATTTTCAAATTGTGACGTGGATTATTCCATTTTTATCTTCAGCTGTGGTCTAACCATTGGTCTTTTCATTTTTTTGCACCACTATGATCCTGAGACAAAACTGTCCATGCAATGGCAACACTCGAGCTCATCAATGCCAAAGAAGTTCAAGACAAAAAAGTCATCAGGAAAGGTCATGGCCACAGTGTCTTGGGGTCAGGAAGGTGTTGTAATGACAGACTATCTTCCAAGAGGCCAAACAGTTAATGCAGAATACTACTGCAACTTGCTGTGCTGATTAATGGAGGGAATTAAAGAAAAAAGAATAAGGAAGCGGGGAAAGGAGTTCTCTAGTTGCAAGACAATTCTCCTGTTCACAAGGCTGGCAAAATGATGGATGTTTTAACAAAATTGGGGGATGAGTACATAGATCATCCACCCTACTCACCAGATCTTCGTCCATCTGACTATTTCTTGTTTCCATATCTTAAAAAGAGTTTTAAAGGGCGGCCATTTTGGAATGATTCGGAAGGGATTGCAGCAGCAGAACAGTATTTCAGTGACCAGACTTCAGACTTTTTTTTTTGGTAGGGTTACAGAAATTTCAGACATGATGTGCCAAGTGTGTTGAACTTCGGGGTGAATATGTTGAATAACTTGTAAGTTTCGTGTCACCACCTCATTCTCTTCTAGGTCAGGCTTAGAACTTTTCAGCACCCCGTTGTATAACACTGATGAGGCTGGTAGGCCTATAATTACCTAGAGCTGTAGAATGGCTACCCTGTGTTGGGCAGTCACAGTGGTTGTTGTTCAGGAATCAGGAACAAACCCTGTAGAACAGTTTAAGTAGAGGCTCAGATAGTGCCCTAATTAGAATGCATCCTCACATATTAACTGGTCCCATAGAAACATAATTTTTAGTCTTTGAAAAGGATTCTAAGACTTATTTGCAAAGTGATTTCAGAGGAAGCTAAATTTTCAGGGATAGTAGGAGCAGCAATGTGAGTAAAAGGGTTAAGGATCATGAAATAACAGAGAAAAAGAAAGATTCATAGTTTGGTATCTGTAGTAAACTTAAGTTTGTATTCTGCAATACATTTCCTAATAGTGCTGTTTTAAGTTCCTTGCTGGTATGTTTTGGTGTGGTTTTTGAAGTAGGCATATGAGTATTTCTTACAGCTTTTCATCATTGCCCTTCTTTTGTTTATTTTATTAATATGGGAGTTCCCGAGACTTATTCCTGAACATAGTATTATATTTAGGGTGTGTGAGCATGGGCATTTATAGGCAGCTGTTTAAGTGCTCGTAAAAACTGGAAGTGAATGTGGCAGTCCTCTCAGTTGGGATAATTTATGGAGTATTGCTGGGTATTTTGCATAGGTCGGCCACAAGCTGAAGCAGATTTGCCCTGGAGAAGTCCCTAAAGATAGTCTGATTAGGTGGTGGGGTGGCACCACTAGGACTGACAGAGAAGATGACTGACTTGTGGTCATATTTAACCAGGAATGAGGAGGTACGTGGTGGGATACAGTTGGGACTTGGTCAGTAAGGATCAGATGAAGGATATTATCACCTCCAGTTAGTAGCTTTATAATTTTCTCCAGTTTATTGTTATTGACAAAGTCTAGGAAATGCTGAAGATACTCATTCATAGAGATGCAAGCATGCCAGTCAGTGCTTGCATAATTGAAGTCCCTTACCTAGAAGGTAATTGGATTAATTATTTAACTGATCAATGGTATTCAGGTAATTGCCGTGATCCTTCAGTGTCATTGATGGGGTCTGCAGCTAGCTATAGATTAACAGCTGGATTTGTTAAGGATGATATAGATTTCCAGAAGCTCCAGGAGATTGTTGTACGTAATTTGGCATGAGATGATTGTGCTTCTAACAAATACAAATATTCCCCCACAGTTACATAAGGGCCTGATAGGATGATGGGTGCTAAACTCCGGTACATAGGGAGTGCTGTCATTGCACTGAAACTATGTATAAATAACTATACAAATATGAATGTGTTCAAGATGTAGGAGAGCCTCATGTTCTGGCATCTTTCTGTTTAGACATATCAATACATAGTAATACTCTGATGTTGTCCAAGTTTGGGGATGTGTTTACAATATAGAAATGTCCAATAGGGAGACTCTGTCTAAACATTGTGGTGGCCAAGGCTTTATCCAGTATCCTGAAGCTCTAGTATAAGAAGTATAAGCCATATTTGGTGAGGCAGGAAGTCTATTTGACATCTCATCACCGGCCAATGCACACTGGATCCCCTTAGACTGTAAATGACTACTTAGCCAATTGTTAAGGCCGATTATCTTGCCTTGGTATGTAGACCAGTCTTAGTGAAGGCAAGATACTATTCAAGACTAATACCTTTACTGCTTCTAACATGTGCATAGCAAGTTCCATCATGTGTCACTACATGTCTCTGTGGGTGGAGCACCTGAGGTCATTCACTCTTACATGGGCACTCCCCCCCCCCCCACCCCACTAGGTCATATTCATACATATATGGTTTAAGGGACATTAAGGCCCGTGTGACATCATGGATCCTGGCACCAGACAAGCAGCTTACAGTCACCCTGTTCTTGTCAAGTCTGACGAGTGTTGAATCGATATGCCTAACTATAGAGTCACCTATGACTAAGACATTACTCTATATAGAATCAGATACCTTCCAGAGAAGAAACACCAGCAACTGAGTTTTAGACACTGTGCAAAAGTTAAAATGAGAAAATAAAGCAAGAACATGAAGTTAACAGGATGGCTAAGAACAGATAAGTGTTAAATGTTCAAGAAAATTGTAAAATGTTAGAGGGAAACAGAAATGGAAGAGACAGCAAATTTATAATTCTGGGGAAGAAGCAGAATCCTTGTTGAAATAGCAGCAATAATGCAGAAATTGGTAAACATGTTATGAATGTAGGCCCAAATGTCTACCTAACAGAATTACAGGAGATGGCTTCTATACACGGCTGGCCTTAGGCATAGGCGAACTAGGTGACCGCCGTACCAGCCAGCTGCATTAAGGGCACAATTTTTATTTAATGATTTATTTAAATTTTATTGCTTTTCATTCAGATCTGTAGCACCACACCAGGGCTAGAGAGACACAATTTTCACTCTTCTTGACGTCCCGTCTCTACGTCTGTCTTGACAGTACTGTGACGTTTGGATTGTGCCCCTCCCCAGTTAGTAGTATCAGCAGAATTGTGAAGAATCTGAATCTTGCTAAAAAGCCGTATGTTGATTCTAAAGGGACAATCCCATAGTGCTAAATTCGGATGGAGATGAGTTTAATAGGGGGTAGTCACATAGCATGTATCAGCAACACCCACTGAGTTCCATCATTATCCAGCCCCTCCACCCCCTATCGGCTTACTGTGAACAAGTGTAAGTTTCATGTACCACGTAAGTTTATATTCCCCTCAAAAACACGGAAGCTTTTTCATTTCATTCCACCATCTTCCAAAGATGTCATTTGCAATTTATAACTGCAACATTTGTAGGTGACAATTTGTAGAAAACTGCTTCGCTAGATGGGCATTTCATGATCACTTATCAAGTAAACATGGAGATATCAGTTTAGAAATCCTTTTTTTTGTAGTTTTTTATAGTTCTCATTTATAAATACCAGTGCAAGTGCATTCATAAATGAAAACATAAAATATGTATACTTGCTAAGTGATCACGAAATGCCCATTTTGCGATCCAGTTTTCTACAAGTTATTATGCATAAATGCTGCAATCATAAATTGCAAATTATATCTTGTTAAAAAAAGTTCTTTGGATCCTGATTTTGCTTTCTGTATGCAGTTGCTACATTATTGCGGAATGTCGGTTCTGCCGTTATTGCCAGTTCTGCCGGGTTTTTTTTAAACTCTTTTTAAAATGTGTATGTGAGTGTGTGTATGTGAGTGTGAGAGCATATATATTTAAGAGATGACAGTGGTTGCTACGCTGCTGAATTAAGTAAGTAAGTTTGTGCTTGCCGCTCATACACATAGTCCTCCACAATTTACACATGTACAGATTGCAGTATGTACTTTCTGGATCATTTAAATAACTTTTTTGAATGTAGGAGTTTTTGTGTGTGTGTGTGTGTGTGGGGGGGTGTAAATTGGAAGAACAACCCAGTCAAGTGACAGTTTTCACTGTTTAGTATCTTAAACCTCCTGTGATGGAGGCACATGGAGCATATGCAAATGATCCCTTAAGGACATCAAGTATTTCAGCTACACAGTTTATAATAAAAAAAAAGTTTTACTATTGAGCAGCTTATGTTTACTCGTTTGCAATAACTTCTGTTTCTTTCCCTTTTCTGTTTTATAGTAGGAGTGTAATGGCATTCCCTGCTGAATATTCACTACTGTGATAGGCAGGGAACAGGCAAAGATTACTGGCATGATTTCTGCAGCGAGACCCTTTGCATGCATTTAGTTGGACAACCTGATGTGACTATTGCTTTTCTATTTAGTTTTTGTAGTAACCCACCACACTGCCTGTTTGGACTACAGAAGAGCACGCTACCCTCATTATTTTAGCATTTTGGGGATGACGTGGGATGCATATAGGTAGAGTATGTCTGGTGGCAAATCAGAACATCCTTTTTTTTCACATTACTTGCTTATATCTCAACCTGTTCACTCGGATCAGGGACAGAGAGCTGCACTGTATGAGGTACAAAGGCAGAAAAAGTGGGACACCTTTTTTTATAGGTATCATTCATTTAGAAAGCTAGTAGAGTAAATGAGTCTGTATTAACATGCATTTTCTGAAGAATGTAAAGCTTCCAAATATGCTTAGTGCTGTATTTTATTTACTTAGTGTCTCAGTACTTTGTTATAAATTAAAACATTTTATTAGGGGTAACAAATTTTGTGGCAAAATCTAGGATGTTAGTTTTGCTGGGTGTGAGCTCTATTTGTATTGGTTGTCTGTCAAGGTGTTTAGGAAGCCACATAGTGAAAATAAGTACATTCTGGAGAATGTGTTTTATAATTTATTCACAGCTAAAGTAAATACATTTTTTCTCTCTAATAGATTGTATGTAGGAGCATCATGCATTGGTATTTAAAAGTATCTGCCTCACAGCTCCATGGTCCAGAGTTCCTTACTGTCCTCTATTGGTGGACAGTAGAGAATTTGCATGTTGTATATAGTCACATTGCATTGTTTTTTCCAGTGTACACCAGTTTCCTCCCATCCCCTAGAGTATGGGATGATTGGCAACATACTAAATTGTCCTCACTGACATGTATTTTCCCTTGCCCTTGTGGCATGAGTCTTGGTTAAAGAGTCCAAAAAAGACCAAATTCACAATGACATTTACTTGTAACTTGTTTTGTGCATTTTACTCTTGGAATGTGAATGGGCGGCTACGGTGGTGCAGTGGTTAGCGTTGCCACCTCACAGAAAGAGGGTCAATGGTTCGATCTTTGGCTGGTGTACCTTCTGTGCAGAGTCTGCATGTCCTCTTTGTGGTCGCATGGGTTTCATCCCAAGGACATGTTGTAGGTGGATTGGACACTCTAAATTGGCCCTAGGTGTGAGTGCATGTGTGTGTGTGTGCCTTCTGTGGTAGGTTGGGTGCCAGGCTGGCCACTTGACACTGTAAATCTCCACTGCTAATCATGAGTGGACAGTGATCTGCTGTGTTGACCCCTAACTGGGAAAAGCCGAAAGAAGAAGACTCTTGGAATGTGAACAAGGGGTCCACCTGCTTACAGTAACTATCAAAAATTGTTTAAATAAACTGTATCAGCACTCCATCCTTAACCATAAACCTCATCTCCAGAGAAAGAATTGATATGACTGTAGGATACTGGAATGAGACTGGAGTGAATGTTTTTATCTGTTAACTACCCAGAGCTGTGCTGAACAGGTGCCATTCTTTTTTACATGGACCAAGTTTCTTTGTACTTTTCAAAATGAATTCTGTACATGCTGTAGTTTAGTTAAGAATGTTTTATTATGTACAGATGTCAACAATATCTGAATACTGTCTCCAGTAACAGTGCTGATAAGCTATAACAGTCATTACATTTTTTTTAATATTCTGGAATGCTGGATAAGAGTAACAGTGCTGATAAATATGTCCAAAGTTTCTGCACTTGTATTACGATTCTCCTAATAAAATTAATTGAAACTCTTTTCATCCTGAAGAGTATTAATATTCTGGAATGCTGGATATTTGACCTGACTTCAATACTCAGGCTCAAGTGTCTGTACTGCAAAGACTCTCTGCATATCAGTCCAAATGAACTAACTTAACTGACTCAACTGACTGTGTCTGAAGCATTTTTTAATAATACCAAAACCCTATAATGTTCTACATGCCTCTTTAGCTTTGGTTTCCAAACCTTGTAAGATCTGTTTGATTTCAAAGTACTGCACATTCTGTTTTTATCAGCATTTTTGACTGAATGTTATTTTATTTACTGAAACTGTATACAGACTGTGAAAGCTTGCTTTAATATGACTGCATTTCTAGACTCATGCAAAAAAAAAACTATATTTTTGTATATTTTAATATCTAATTTAACACCCAACTCCTTCCTTCTACAGGGAATTCCTGATCCTAAACATTCCATTTCTCAACCTGAACATAATAACAACTCCTTGACTCAAAAATTCCATCCCTAACCCTCAAAAATGAGCTGCCTGCCTACAATGCACACACTTTGTGTTTTACCTCAGAAACAACACTGCTCTCTTTCTTAGGGTAACTTGTGGTTATGCTACTGCCACACAGCCTCTAGCTCCATACTATAGCCATGGCCCCAGTTCACTTACCCATTTAAGAAACAGATACATTAAAACTAGCTCTCAAAGCAAATATGAGCTATAAGGGTATGGAGGACTGTATGTTATCTGTTATCCTCTCTGTACATATGTTAGTAAACATGCACAAATCTACATATGTTTATGTATATACTCATGTATGCATATACTTTGGCTAGCTTTAGGGATTCCATATCAAACATAAAATTATAGAAAATTCCATTTCAGGGGAACTTTAGTTTTCTGTACCTTGTTTACCAGTGGAAATTTCAATCCAGTCATTGATACATGTATGAATACAGACTGAAATAAGTCTGCTTAGGCAGAGCTGTGGTAAGGAAGTTGGGTGTCTTAGCTGATGTAGCCATTTTATGCCTGCTGGTCATGTCCCAACCAATGCCAGCCCCCATACCAACACTGCTTCAGCCCAGTGCCAGTCCAGCCTACCATCTTAGTATTATGTTGAAATTTTACAAGTACATTTTTTTCTTAGTGTTTAACTCTGTGTCTGTCAACATTCAAACTTTCCCCTATTGCTCTTAAGTGTGTTTGTTCTTCCTCTGCTACATATCCCCAGCACAGAGGCGAAAGCCAACCAGAGGAGCCATCATTTAAATATTGATGGGGGTGGTTTGTGTCACTACCTGCATCTTGGCACTGAAAATTCAACCTTCACTTGCAATTTAACTACATAACAAAGTTTCTTTTCTTTCTGTAGTACGAAACTGTTGACTTATTGTCATACATTAAAATAACTGAAGGAAATAACTTGGAGTGGCTTTCATAGGTATTGACCTACCTGTGGATGTGGCTCAAATAGGAATGTTTCTGGAGTTTGGTGTGGATAGAGCTTAAGGGGAGCCAAAGCACTACTTTGCCTAGGGTGCCATTTCAGCTAAGGCCGGTCCTGCTTCTATAGCATCTTAAATTACTGAGATTTTTCTAAGTTCTTTGTGAGAATCTTATGTAATTGGTCTTGAAAAATAAAATATCACAGTTTAAAGTTTGTTTTTTGGACATGGAAGGTTAATTACACCATCAGATGAAGACCATATTGTGGGTAAATCCAGCATTACCCATACCCAGCCATGGGTTATTGCTATTACACAATGACATTATTTAAGAAAAAAAAAATACTTTTCTTAAATGATGACATTGTTTAATGGCACCGTGGTGTTCCTCCACTTTAATTTTATGTCTTTTTTTTTTTTTTTTTTTATGTACTGCGCATACATATGGACTTATATTCCCATCCTTACACAGTACACCAGTGGTTTGGAAAGAAATGTAGATGGGGAAGGTGTACATAAGCTACTGTGTCAGCCACGATGTTCTACATACAGGAAGAGTCAGGCACATTTTTCATTTCTTTTTTTTTTAATGCACCTGATTCTTCTTGATTGCAGAACATCATGGCTGACTTAGTAGCTTACGAACTCCTTCCAGATCTGCAACATTGTTTGTTGTCTGGAAGCATATGTCTCAAACTCTTACAGCAAGAAATCTGGACAAAGCCTTAAATAATGGGGGGATAAAGGTTCAAAAGTAGGGACAGTTTTGATGTATTGCTGTTACAAATTAAGACAATTGATAGAATAACACGTTTTGCGTTAGCATTAATTTTCTGAAGGGTATGAAGTCTGAAACTCAAATGTCTGTCACTGTTTTCTAACTTTAACCTTCAATGATTTGTGAAAAAAACACACACACTTTTATGAGGAAATAGACCAAAAATCAGGGCATCCTGCAAAAATATGTACAGTTGAGAGTTATGATTGGAAGTTGTATATGATGATAAGAAAGTCCAACTGCTCAATGATACATTAGCTATCACACTTTTACTGTTGGTATATTCTCGATTTACAGTGGGCGTGCTGGTTGAGCTGACCAATCAGTGTGCTAATTTTTGAATGTTAATGGCCAGTCATTGTATAATTAGAGATATCTAATTCCTTTAACAATACATCATTATGACGCCCTCTACAATCATACTGTAATTAGGATCTTACAAGCATGAATGGAAAAGTCAACAGTAAATTCCAATGCAAACTGATCCAAATTTCCAGTTAGGGCCAAACATTTGATCTTATGAATTTTATAACAAAAATTAGAGAAGAGCAAATCTAAAGTGCTAGAATATCTTGTGGAAAAAAAATCAGTATAGTGAATCAAGCCTTATTAAGGCATTACGCTGTCATTCAGGTGATTAAAATCACCTAAATTATTAAATTATCCAGGTTCTAGCTATCTGCAAGATATTTTACATATAAGGTCTTTTGCTCAAGATTCAGTTTAAGACTACGATAGCTGCAGAAAAGATTTAAACATGAATTTTTAAAGATGACTGTTAGTTTGATAGTAATGGAGTCAATCAAGCAGTTAACTTATACAATTTTTACAGGGCTAGATCGATGAACAAAAATCACACACACACACTCACACACACACACACACACACACACACATATATGCATACACACACATAGGTCTCAGTTCTCAAGCATTCAGATTTATTAAAATTAACTAGCATTTGTTCTTTTGCTTTTGTTATTCAGTAATCCGTCAATATTACCTCTGTTATAATCATAATTTTCATTAGCCCCTAGCAGCGGAACAAAATATCCATCAGCTCTCTTATTTACCACTTCCTTCAATATGGGGTCTATGAATCGATTAGGATACTCTCTTCTTAATAACATGTTCCTGAGTTTTTCTACTTCTAAGAAGTTAATGGTTTTAATAACAACGATGATGTGAATGTAGAAGGTGAAAGTGGTTTGACAAATAAACAGGCTGTCCCTTTAGAAGTACCTTTGAGGAGGTCAGAGCACCTACAGAATCAAAGGAGGCAGAACAATTACAACAGGGAGATGGAGAACTATGGGAAATACAGGAATTCCTACCCAAACAGGGGTCGTTCTTACAGAGGACGGGGGAGGGGAGCACCCAACAGATGGTGAACAACAATACACAAGATTCAGTAAAAATTATCAGCAACTTGCATGGTGATTTTAAGATATTAAATCTTAGTGAAGTTAATGTTGACATTAAATGGGCAGAATTCTTCCAAAAGGGGCTGAATTATGTACCAACTAAAGTACCTTCAGTTGAAAACATTCTATTAGAGCTGAAAAGTTTGTAAGGAAACTGAATTTTAAATTCTACTCTGAACAAATCAATACATCTGAAGCACAGTGCAAAAAACTGAGTACATTTAATAACCCCTTCACCCTATACTGCATGTATCCGAGAATCTGTGTAGTAGAAAAAAATTGTAAAACAGGAAAAAAAAAGTATTTATGCCTAATCTATCTGATGAAGAAAACAAATTACTTGAACACATTGTAAATAATAAAACTATTAGGGTGATGAAACCAGATAAGAGAGGGGGTATTGTGATTATGGAATAGCGTGTATATGTAGAAAAAAAATTATTGCACTTGTACAGTGATAGTTATGATGAAACATCCATTAATGAATTAAATATTGCCTATACGAATGTTGACATAACTTTAAATGATTTATTGATAGATGAACAAATCACCATTAGTGAGTTTAATTTCCCTCAGCAAACTTCACCTCGGATTCCGATAATATTCAGAATTCTGAAAATCCAAAAGAACATTGTGGACCACCACCACCCCCACCCCCACCCCGAGGCCCATAGTGGATGCAAAAGCATCAAAAACATGATCTTCATCTGAAGCATGTTTTATTTAGACAAACATCATCATGTACTAAAAGATTCATGGGATTTTTTAAGCAAGATTAATAGCAACCTGTACACTGAGAACTTGATTTTTTAACTATAGACATCAAAGATCTTTTTACTGTAATCCCTCATGATATAGGGATTATGTGGTTCTACGATTTTTTATGCTCAAAAACTTTGTTTAGTCATTCAAGAATATTAATGTTCAGAAGACTGATGGACCTCATTTTGAAAAACAACTTTATTGTGTTTGAAAATCAGTTTTTCAAGCAGAAAATTGGAGTTGCAATGGGGGCGGCATGTGCCCCCCTTTTTGTTAACATTGTGTTGACCCAATGGAAAATAATTAAAGTGCTCAATAGTGAGTTGTTTCGGTATTGTAGATACTAAGGACATTTCTTAGATGATATTTTATTTTTTTGGGATGGGACACAGGAACTATTGGATAGATTTATTGAATTTTTGAATACAAGTACTACATTGTTATTATTTACCATGGAGACTGCCACAGATGTCATTCATTTTTTAGACATTACTATACAGATGGATACAAATAAAAAGGGTTTTAGCTCAACATATAGAAAACCCACTTATTCAAACACTCTCCTGCATTTTGAAAGTTGCCACCCTTCACACCAAAAAAGATCTTTGGTGAAGGGGCAGGGAGTGATGTTGGCCAGAATGGTAAGTGAAGTGGAGGTTTTCATTGAAGAAGTCGAAAAACCCAGGAACATGTTATTAAGAAGAGGGTATCCTAATCGATTCATAGACCCCATATTGAAGGAAGTGGCAAATAAGAGAGTTCATAGGTTCATAGGTAAGTACTAGGCTATTGGCCCTAGGGCCTATACAAGCCCAGCCAAAAAGGTACCCTGGCTTTTACCACCCAAGAAAATTATTTTCCTGTGCCGCTGTCGAACAGAGCCACAGAAGTGATCCCTGGGGTAAATTTCCTATTTACCATCCAATCATCAAGATTTTTCTTGAAGAGTACTAATGAGGAGCTTTGTTTGATATAGATAGGTAGTTTATTCCAGCGTATGGGAAGTCTCTGGGACAGGAATCTATCCCTCCGGCATGTTCTGTTTATTGTGATGACAAGGTTTAGGTCCCTAGAGCGTGTAGCTCAGAGGGATTGGGAATTCTCTAAGTGGAGCATGTCCAACAGCTCTGGGTTTGACATAGCTTTGTATGTTAGGCAGTGATCACCTCTGAGCAGGCGATAATGTGACGGAGTAACGCTAGAGTATTTTGAGAAGTTCTACGTAGGGCATTTGTTTGGGGCCAATAATCCTCTTTGTGAAGTATTTCTGCAGCCTTTCCAGCTGCTGTAGATGTCTTGTGAGATACATACCAAAAGGAACATTGTACTCTATAATGGGTCTAATGAGTGATGAGTAGAGGGGAACAATGACCTCTTTTTTTCTGGATGAGAAACCTTTTGTGATGAGGTGTGCCACGTAGAAGGATTTCCTGACTACTGTGGCGATGTGATTATAAAAGGAGAGACTACTGTCTACCTGTGTCCCAAGGTCTCTTATCACACTTTTGGTGTTAAGTATACTACCGCTTATGTTGTAGTTCATGGGTACAGAGTTTTTACCAAAGGGGATGACAATGCACCTTTTGGCATTGAGCCTGAGGCCATGGCTTTGACACCAGGCATCTGTCTCAGTGAGGCCCTTTTGTAGGATGTCCACATCATTAGGAGTTTCGATTATGGCTCCTAGTTTGCAGTCATCTGCGAACTTCGTTAGCCAAAGACCTTCTGTGTTAGCCTGTACTTCAGAGAATTAGATACCAAACAGGAGAAGACCCAGGACTGAACCCTGTGGTATGCCACTTGTCACTGGTCTGAAGTTGGATTTAGAGTCTGCTACTTTCACAGTGTGGGTTCTGTCAGTGAGCCAGTTGGCAACCCATCTTGTGACATAGGGATTTATACCTAGTTTAGTGAGTTTATCTATAATTCCAGAGTGGGGGATGGTATCAAAAGCCTTGGCAAGATTTAGATAGGCTGTGTGAACCACCTTACCCTCGTCTACGGCTTTGGTGACTGCTTCAAAGAAGTCTATCAGGTTTAGGAGACATACTCTACCTTTTACAAACCCGAACTGGGTGGGGTCCAGAGTTTGGAAATTACCAGTGTCTTTGTTTATAAGTTCCATGATGATACATTCCATGGCCTTGCAGACCAGGCTCGTCAAGCTAATGGGGCAGTAGTGGCTCCCCCCTTGTGGAGTGGGATAACCATCGCTGTGCACCATTCAGCGGGCACAAAGCCTGAGGTGAGGCTATGATTCAACATGGCACTTAGCTGGGGTGCCAGTTCATTCTGTAGTTCATGTAGAACGCAACCTGGGATGTTGTCTGGTCCCATGGATGCTGTGTTCTTGGCTTTGGAGAGTGGTTTTTACCTGTGCAGCCATGATTACAGGAACTTTGCAGTCTTCCGGTATAGAGATGGGCTCTTTAGGGGGTGAGAGGGGGGAAAAGTTAGCACTGAACCTATCTGCCAGGATGTTGGCAATATCAGTTGGGTCTGTATATTTAGTGCCATTGTGCTGTAACTTAGAGCAGATCTGAGTGTTGCCATTGAGATTCTTGACATAGCTTTAGAATTCTTTGTGGTTGTCTTTAGAATCAGTGGTGATTTTGTTTTCGTAACTAGCTTTGGAAGATTTTATCAGGGATTGAAGCTTATTACTGAGGCTGACCAGGGAGCTCCTCCACTCATGGGATTTTACTCTCTTTTGCAACAGTTTCTTCCTTCTGTTGTACAGTTTGTTTATGACAGGGGACCACCAAATTGGCTTCCTTTTTTTGGAGGATAGCGTCTTGGTTCTGTTTGGGATAGCACGATCCATGCACTCGTGTAAGTGCTTATAAAGTGCAATTGTGTAGGATTCAGTAGTTGTAATTGTATTGTCCATCTGCATGGTTGTCATGAAGTTCACCACTTCTGTCTTAAGAAGCATGAAGTTGGCTTTGGAGAAATTCTTTACTGTGGTTTCCTTAATGGGGGCAGGATGTGGATATCTAGGGTAATTAGCTTATGGTCGGATTGGACCAATGAGGCATTGACTTCAGGTGTAGAACACTAGTCACTCATGTTGGTAATGACTAGATCTAGGATACTGTTGCCCCTGGTGGAGGTTTGGATAAGTTGATCCAGGGCATTGGGGTTTATGAATTCCAGAAAGCGTTGGACGAAGGAGTTGGTACATGAATAGTTTTCCCAGTTGATGGTAGGGTAGTTGAAATCGCCCATTATTAGGGTGTTTGGTTGAACCCTAATGTTTTCCAGTACATCAAGAAAAGAGGAGTGGGAATCCTGGGGCATGGTGGGGGATCTGTAGCAAGCTACAATTTGGATTGCAGTTTTGTCCAGAGTTAGTTGCACTTGGATAACCTCGGCTGCATTATGCTGAGAAACTAGCCTGGAGGTGTGGATATCCTTAATGAATATGGACACACCTCCGCCTTTGGTGTTCCAGTCCAGGTTACATGGCCAAAAAGTGTGGTATGAGTTATAGCCTGGTAGTGCAGGGTTGCTCTCTGGAGCCTTGAACCAGGTCCCAGTCACTGCACAGATATCAATGTTCTCCATTTTAAGGAGTACCTTGAGTGAGTGCATTTTGAGATTTAGACTTCTAGCATTGAGTAGCATCACCCTCAGTTTTTGCTTGCCTGTTCCTGTTACGGTGGTGAATTTGTCATTTGAACCTTGCCTAAAAAAGGCACTATAGGGGCAGCAAGAACCTTAGCCAGTATCCAGAATCCCAGGGGTGACAGGTGCAGGCCACCTTTGGCAAAGCATCATGGTCTGTTGACCATGTCATCCCAGGCAGACAAATACTGGATCCCTTTAGAATGACACCAGAAGCTTAGCCAATTGTTGAAGTCAATCATTTTGTCCTTGTACTGCAGTATCATTCTGCGTGATGGCAGAATGCTACTCAGGGCTAGGGTCATAACTGCCTGGGCTACAAGATTGGACAGCTCTTCCATGTCTTTTTTCATGTAGTCCAGGGAGGTACATCTTAGGTCATTCACACCAACATGGAGAATGTCAGAGTCATATTTGTACTTGTTGTGGAGTGACCAGAGTGTGTGGGTTATGTGGCGGATCCTGGCACTCGACAGGCAGCTGACAGTAACCTTCTCCTTGTTTAGCCTGGTGAATGGGACA
>NC_056729.1:1471849847-1471852347 GCF_019279795.1 Protopterus annectens
ATCAGATTGAAGCCAGCATCGGGTTCCTACAGCTCACAGTTTCAAGAAGAGAAACCCAAGTCTAGTTTCTAGATATGGAATTAACCCTGGATCCCCAGTCCAAGACCTTCAAATCCACCCTCCATAGAAAGAACACCTTCAGAAATAACTACCTTGATTTCCACAGCCAGCACCCCCCTTCATGAAGCAGAACATCATAAAGGGGCAGCATATATGGCTAAGCAGAACTGTTAGTGAAGAAGATACTTTCCACCTCAAATGCCAGCACCTCAAGAACTTCTTCATGGAAAGGCACTACCCAGAGGATCTAGTCTCTAGAGTCATGGGAGTGGTAATCACAAGGAGATAAATCCTCTACCCACCCATCCTTAAACATGGATTCTACCCCAAAGGTCAGGCACCAGAGGACACCACCCCAAGGTTTCCCCTGCCCATCTCTCTAGACACCACCGGCATCAAAGACATCCTTGTTAAAAACTGGGTGCTCATAGTGGAGCACCCAGAGATATCCCTAATCTTTGGAAACCAGCCAAAATTCTGCTACAAAAAGAGCATGTCCCTCAAAGCCACTTTCAAATCAGAAAACAGGCTGCAGGTACACACCCTTGACGCATCTCCAGGAATGCACCAATATGGGAAATGCCACCGGTGCAATTTTATAATTCAAACCCCCATGGTATGCCTCACTATCTCACAGGAGGTTATTCACATAAAAGACCATTTAAACTGTGAGACCCCCAACATAGTTTACATTGCAGTATGTTCTCAATGTGAAGCATACCACATTGGAAAAAACACAAGATTACTTAGAATCTGGATAAAAGAACATGTGGGAGGCATCAGGAAGCGAGACCCTTACAATGCACTACCCAGACATAGTAGGACCTGCTCCCAGTTCCCCAGATAACAATTTGCAGCTTCTGAAAAAGATACAGATCCACAGACAACTTACTGCTAGTTAAAAAGTTAAAATGTCTCACACAATTGCAAGCAGACACACCCCAGGACTAAATGAAAATGTGAGCATTTCCAGTGTCCTTAAAGGGATCAGGTAACTCCTTAACCCATCCTCTGCTCAGCACACCAGTTAAACAATAAACCTAGGTTCATAGATCAGGGAACTCCTTAACCCATCCCCCACTCACCTCACCAGTTAAACAATAAGCCTAGGGTTTATGGATTAGGGAACTCCTTAACCCATCCCCCACTCACCTCACCAGTTAAACAATAAGCCTAGGGTTTATGGATTAGGGAACTCCTTAACCCATCCTCCACTTGCCACACCAGTTAAATAATAAGCCTAGGTTCATTTTATGTCAGTTTCTGATGAAGTTTGACTGAAAACTTTACAACGAATGAAAGCACTCAAAATGTGACTTAAATGAATAAACAACTGACCAAATCACTGAGAACAGCCTAGCGTCATAGCTCTCAGCCTTCCATCTCCAAAATGAGGAACACTAGTCCTCATAATGTGGAACAAATGGGCAAAATGTGGAACACATACTAATGGCTAACTAACAACTTCACCTAGGAAGAACATAGGATGGTTAAAATATGCTGGTTTTGCTTATAAAGATCTTTTAATGAATTAATATGATTCATTTTTATTTACCATGGCTTTCATTTAAAAAATTCCTAACACTGAATGTGTGACAGAGTCTTTCAATGTGAACATCGAGGAACTTTGAGGAACATGAACTTTTTAAGACCCCAAATGAGGTACGTTCCTCATAATGAGGTACACTTGAGAGGTATGCCTAGCGTCTATGTTCCTTCCAAAATAGAAAATGTTTCTAAAGTCTTTAAATAGTTATTTACACTTTTGTACTAGTGACGTTACGATATACACATATATGTATATATTTATTTATATATATTTTTTTCTTCTTTACAGGAGAGATGTCTGATTCTGTATTTCAGGAAGAGACTGAGCCATACTACAAGACAATAAACTGAGTAGGTGTTCTGTAACTCTACAACATTTACTTATGTATTTATATTTCTTTACAGGGATAGTGCACTGATTGATACTGAGCAAGTTCAGGCTCAACCCGAGTGAAATACAAAACATTTCACAAACAAAAAATACAGAAATGCAGGCAATAACAGAATAGTTCAGACTAATTACATAGAAAACTGTATATACATTCCAGTGAACAAGCACAGAACAATGTGCAATCAAGCAGAGTGTAATGCACAACACATCCATTAGTTTCTAAAGTGGGTAAATTTTCAGTGAATCGCAAAAAAAGAGAAAAGATTCAGAAAGGAGATAGATTAGATGATATGTCTTTTGTTGAAGCAGGAACATTTGGCTTGGATGAAGAAGTGCTTTTTGAGCTGCATTCTGAATTTGGAATAAGTGTTGATTTCCTTAATGTCAATGAGGGGAATTTGCCAAAAAGTAGTTGTCTGAGAAGAGAGAGCATGTGTAATGCTGTGGAATTTGGTTCTAGGATAATGAGAGTTGGTGTGGATTGTGAGTGGTGTGAGGAGT
>NC_056729.1:1471857347-1471869847 GCF_019279795.1 Protopterus annectens
AGAGAGTATCTAACCTTTGAGCCTACTTATACTTATTTAATGGCACTGTGTGGGCCATTCCTGAAGGCTTAGCTGTCTTGGTAAACTATTACCATTTGTATTAGTATTAATATTGCAAAGTATAATTGGACACCCTTTGTCAAGGGCCTTAGAGTAGCTAATTGTGAAGTGTCTGGTACCAGTGATAACCACCTTATACTCTGGGCAGAAGTAGGCACACCAGGTAGACCTGTGCCAGCCTTTCCAAGGTGTGTGTGAAAATGAAAGCTCTCAGTGTGTGTCTCAGCTACTAGGAGGCAGCGACACGAATCACTGGATTTACAGAGTGGGTGCTGGGGGACTTAGCTTGGACCCTTGGCTGAGGACCTAACCCTACAGCTGTACCAGTTGGGAGCCTTATTGGGGATCTGGAGCGGGACAGATAAAGAGACATCCAGACATTGGGCTGAGTGTGTTCCCTGTGTGCTGCTAAGGGAAATTGTACTTGATGCAGAGAGGTCTGCATCTGGAAATACTGAGTGTATCCATTTGCAATCAAACTGCACGTCCCTCTCCAGTGGCAGTGGTAAGGATTCGGGCTCCTTGATTACTGGCCCAGCAAGGGGATGACACATAGTGGTGCCCATCACATACTGGCAGCAGTGGTGGGCATCACATTTGTAACTGGCTGACAGTGGTGGGACCATCACATGCTCACATATTGTTGAGAAGTCATATGGATTTTGAATTCCTGTAGCCTGTAAGCAGTGGTCACTAAAGAACACGTTTGTTCTTAGCCAAGTTTCCTCAAAGGGAGAAGAGCACTCAGTGGTACAGTGGATATAAAAAATGTACACACCCCTGTTAAAATGCCAGGTTTTTGTGACATAAAAAATGAGACCACAATAAATAATTTCAAAACTTTTCCCACCTTTAATGTGATCTTTAACTTGTACAGTTCAATTGAAAGACAAGCAAATCTGTTAGGGAAAAAATATAAAAAATGTACCATAAGTGCATAAGTGTGCACACCCTTAAACTAATACTTTGTTGAAGTACCTTTTGATTTAATTACAGAATTCAGTCTTCTTGGGTAGGAGTCTATCAGCATGGCACATCTTGACTTGTCAATATTTGCCCACTCTTCCTTGCAAAAGCACTCCAAATCTGTCAGATTACAAGGGCATCTCTTGTGCACAGCCCTCTTCAGGTCACCCCACAGATTTTCTATTGGATTTAGGTCTGGGCTCTGGCTGGGTGATTCCAAAACTTTAATTTTTTTCTGGTGAAGCCATTCTTTTGTTGATTTGCTCAAGGGTGATTTGTGAGGATGGAGTAGGCATGCTAATATGCTGTGACCAATTTGATGGAGATAAGTAGGGTTTAAGCTGAATTTGTCCACTAATATGTTGGCAGTATCCTCAAGGTACGTGAAGCTAGTTTTGTATTAGTTCAGAGTACTGCTGTTTATTTCTTAGGTTCCTAACATAGTTTTGTGATTATCCTTAGCACGGGTTGTGATTTGTGATCTGTACTTGGTCTTGGAAGATTTCACTTTGCTTCTAGGTTCTTTGTTGATCATTTTGAACTCCTCCCAAGATTATGGGAGTATTACGTTTGCTATTATGAGTTAGCATTTCTTTCTTCTGTTATACAGTTTGTCAGTACTGGGGTACCACTTACTTGAGTTTGTTCCTAAATCTGGATCTGAGACATCAGCACTAGTTTGAAGGTGGTTTTAGAATTTATCCCTGAAAATGGCAGTGCATGAAGCAGGGTCATTTAGGTGAAAAGGGTGCTTGAATTTCATTAGGCCATCAGTTAGCTGGAGTAGATTTGTCTTAGAATAGCATCTGAAGACAGAGGAGTTTTGAGATAACTCAGGTCTCATAACTAGAATAAATGTTACTGCACTACGGTCAGATTTGACTAGTGTTATATAACTGTGGGTTCTGAGACTGTGCTCATAGAAGTTATATTTGTGGGAATCAGGTCCAATATTTTAGTGTCCCTTGTTGAGATTTGGACTTGTTGGCTCAAGGAGTTCACATTAATGAAATCCAGGAATCTCTGCACATACTTGTTTTTGGTGGTGTAGGATAGTGGAAGGGGGATATTTTCTGGTTACGTAGAAGGCTGGAGTCTTGCCGGCTCAGGTGAAAACCTGAAAGAAATATTACAGGATGTGAGAGACTGTATATGTCTGAAACAGGAACATTAGGGTAGGAGTGATTGATGGGACTGCATGGCACAGTGTGGTCAGCAATGAGGGAAACAGAGGACATGCAGATGGGATGACAAAGCTGACATGAAACAGAAGTTAAAAGAATAGCTTGGGGCATCACTAATTTCATAGACAGGGAAGAGGAAGGAGAGGAAGAGGAAGATGTGTATGACTGGAGAACCACTGAAGGTGGAGTAAGAGAAAAGGAAGGGGTGTAACAGAAAAAAATGTATTAGAAAAGCAGGTATTTGAAGGCTCTGACACAATTAAGCTGAACAAGGAGAGTAGTCCTCGCCATGCCCCATGTTTGGTTACAAACTCTTTTATGATATAGCATGTCTAATATAGACAGTGTGCACTACATGTTCAAATGCCTGCTCTTTATTATATGTCGTTTTCATGTTCTTATGAATTTCTCTTGTATTATTGTTTTTCCTTCTGTAGGTATAGATGTACTTTTCAAGTTTTCTTTGTTTAACTGCTTAATGCATAGAGTTCATTTCACCATTTCTGATGTGTGACGTTAATCCAGTGCTTCATATTACTAAATGATCATACTCTTGTATATGTGGATAGTAAATAATCATGCAGAGGTGCAAAGTGCATATAAAATGGTGTGATAATCCTATATCAGAGCTATGAGTCAGAAAACATAAACAGGCATACTCAAGTTAGGATGGCAATGTAAGAAGGAATGACTGCAATGTCATAGTAAGGAAAATGAGTCTAGGACATGTGACTGTGCTGCCAACAGTTTAAAAATCACTTTTAGTTAAACAGTTAAAATGACATTCAAGATGTGATATGAACTGTGTATTTTCAGAATGGACAGGTGCCCCTACGTACCTATGTATGGGGCATTGCCTCCTGTATCTCCTGTTTAATATACTCAGGTCCAAACTTACTGCCATTCAGGTGAAAAGAAGAATTTACCTTACAGTGACTTCTGCCAAAAATGTGCTGCTTCGAACAATATGCATTATTGCACAGGTGGGTCTATGCTCAAGTTAAATTGTTCTGAGGAACAGAGCAACATACATTAGGCCGTGTCTGAGTTATAAACAGTATCCTAAGCTGCTATAAATACAAATGTACCAGAGAGTGTTAAAAGCTGCAGCCATTAGCTTACAGCAAAGCACCATGCTTTGAAAACTTATTGCATGGCTTCCTAAAGATTGCAATGTGCATGGATGGAGTGCACTAATTATGCATATAGAGGGTAATGTAATTTAGTGTGCCTGATTAATAGGTTCATAGGTGTGTACTAGGCTAATGGCCCTGGAGCCTTTACAAACCTAGCCCACAGAAGTGCCCTGGCATTGTGCCGCTCGACATTAGTTCCCAGTGCCCCTATCAAGTAGAGCCACTGGAGTGATCCCTGGGGTGAACCTTCTATTTCCCATCCACTCATCAAGATTTCTCTTGAAGAGGGGCAGTGAGGTGCTCTACTTGACAATGTATGGGAAGTCTATTTCAGAGCATGGGCAGTCTCTGGGTTATGAACTTGCCCCTCCAGCATGTTCTGTTGATTTTGGTAATGAGGTTGAGGTCTCCGGAGCATGTGGTGTGGAGGGACTGGGATTTCTTTAGCTGTAGCATTTCTAACAGAGCTGGGTCAGACATGGCTTTGTAAATCAAGCAGAGATCACCTCTTAGTAGACAATATCAGACAGAGAATAGCTGGAGTTTTTACAGCTTAGGATCCTCTTCGTGAGGTACTTTTATGGCCTTTCCAGCTGTTGCAAGTGTCTAGTGAAGTACATGCCAAATGGGGCATTATACTCGATGACTGGCCTAATGACAGAAGAGTAGAGAGAGATGATGACCTCTTTCTTCCTGGATGCAAAACCCTTGGAAATGAGATGTGTCACGTAGTAGGACTTTCGGACCACAGTGGCAATGTGGTGGTCGACGGAGAGGTTATTCTCAACCTGTGTCCCCAGATCTCTTATAACGCCTTCAGTGTTCAGTTAGCTCCCATCGATGTGGTAATTAGTGGGAACTGAGTTTTCCCAAAGGGGATGACGACACATTTTTTGGCATTAAGCTTAAGGCCATGGTTTCAACACCAGTCATTGGTCTCACTGAGGCCTTTCTATAGGATGTCTACATCACTTGGGGAGTTAATAGTGGCTCACAGCTTGCAGTTGTCTGTGAACTTGGTCAGCCAGAGTCCCTCTGTGTTGGCCTGGACTTTTGAGAAGTAGATTACAAACAGGAGAGTACCCAAAACCGATCCTTCTGGGACTCCACTCGTGACTGGTTGGCAGTCTGACTTGGAGTCCGCTACTTTCACACTGTAGGTTTTATCTGTGAGCCAATTTGCAACCCACCTAGTGATATAGGGGTTGGTGCCTACTTTGGTGAGTATCAATAATTCCTGAGTGAGGAATGGTATCAAAGGCCTTGGCCAGATCGAGGTAGGCTGTATGAACTGCCTTGCCCTTATCTACCAGCTCTGCTGACTGACTCAAAGAAGTTAACCATTAACCAGGGTTGAGCAGGCATGATCTACCTTTCACAAAACCAAATTGTGTGGGATCTAGAGTTTGGACATTATCTATATCCTTGTTAATCAGGTCCATGATGATGCGCTCCACAGCTTTACATATCAGACTCATCAGGCTAATAGGGAGATAGTTCACAGGGTCTGTAGTCACTCCCCCTTTATGGAAAGGGATGACTGCAGCAGTGCACCATTCGGTAGGGAAAAAGCCTGAAGTGAGGCTTTAATTGAACATGGCACACAGATGTGGTGCCAGTTCACTTTGTAGTTCATGTAGGACACATCCAGGGATATTGTCAGGTCCTATGGAAGCTGTATTCTGGGCTTTAACCTGTGCTGCAGTAATGCTGGGTGCCTGGCATTTTTCTGGTATTGTGATTGGTCCTTGGGGGGGGGGGGGGATTTGGCACTAAATCTGTCAGCCAGTATATTGGCAATATCTGTTGGCTCGGTATAGGTGGTACTATTGTACAGTACCTCAGGGCAAACCTGGGTATTGCCGTGGAAATTCTTGATACAACTATAGAAGGCTTTGTGGTTGTTTTTTAGTGTCTGCCGCAATTCTGCCTTCATAGCTGGCTTTAGAGGTTTTGATGAGGGATCTCAACTTTTTGTTGAGGCTAATAAGGGAGTTTTTCCACTCTTGTGACTTCACCTTTTTCTGCAACAGTTTCTTCCTTCTGTTGTAGAGTTTATTAATGGCAGGGGACTACCAGATTGGCTTCCTTTTTTCGGAGGTGAGCATCTTGGTTCTGTTGGGTATGGCTAGCTCCATGCATTTATGTACATGTTTGTACAGTGCATCAGGGTATGATTCAGCAGTCATGCATTTATTTTCCATTGAACTGAGTGCTGTGAAGTTAGCCACCTCTGTTTTTAGGATCCCAAAGTCAGCTTTGGAGAAGTTTTTCATGGTGGTTACCTTTGCGGGGGGTGTGGACCCTCACAGTATCCAGGGTGCTTAGGAACATTGGAGTGAGAGTCTTGGGATATTGTTGGGGACCTACAGCAGGCTACAACCTGAATCACCATCTTACCCAATGTTAGTTGTAGCTGATGTATCTCAGATGCGTTATGCTGGGCTATTAGTCTGGAAGTGTGCATATTCTTTATGAATATGGAGACACCACTGCTTTCGGAGCTTCACACCATGTTCTGGGGCTGAAAAGTGTGGAATGAGTTATAGCCTGGTAGCAAAGCGGTGCTTTCAACTGATTTAAACCAGGTCTCCATTACAGCACAAATGTCGATGTTATCCATTTTGAGGAGTGCTTTGAGCAAGTGCATCTTGAGATTTAGACTTTTAGCGTTGAGCAGCATGACCCTCAGATTGTATTTATTTATAGCTGTTATGGTGATAATTTGGTCTTTGGAACATCACTTAAAAAAGGCACTATAGGGGTAGCAAGAGCCTTAGCCAATATCCAGAAACCCAGGGGTGACAGATGCAGGCCATCTCTGGCAAAGCATCGAGGTCTGTCAATCATGTCATCCCAAGCAGACAGATACTGAATCCCCTTAGAATAACACCAGAAACTTAGCCAATTGTTGAAGTCAATCATTTTCTGCTTGTACTGCGGTATCATTCTGGGTGTTGGTAGGATGCTGTTCAGGGCAACGATCATACCTGCCTGGGCTACATAATCTGAGAGCTCCTCCATGTCTCTTTTCATGTAGTCCAGGGAGGTGCATCTCAGGACATTCACACTCACATGGACAGTGACAAACTCATACTTGTACTTGTTGTGGAGTGACATGAGTGCGTGTGTTATGTGTCGGATTCTGGCACCTGATAAACAGCTGACTGTTACCTTCTCCTTATTCAATCTAGTGAGTGGAACATCAGTGTGCCTCACTATTGAGTCACCTATGATTAGTGTATTGAGCAAGCTGTTTTGCCTTAGGGGCTTAGGTTGAGTGGCACACTGTGTAGGTTTGCTATGTGTCTAGTGGTTTTTGCTGTGTTGTGGTGGTCAAGTGTGTTTCTGCCTTGGAGGTCTCTGCTGTTTAGATAGATTTCTATTGAGAGCCTCTGCAAATGTGGGTGTGTGGTTTGTGTTTTTATGTGAGAGCTGTGATGGTGGGTGTTCTGGAGGGATATGTGTTGCATGTGGTGCGGTGCAAGTGTTGACCTTCTCCTCTTGACCAGCTATTCCGGTCTTGGCTTGAGAGTGCATGGCTTCCAATTTGGATATATAAGTGCATCTCTCAAAAGTCTGAGTTTTGGGAGGTAAGAGGAGAGGGTTGTCTGTGTACATGAGGCAGTTGCTACACTTATAAGACGTAAACACAAATTTGAACTACCTATTCTTTTATTAAATGGTCATTTTAGTATTTTAAGGTCAGTTAGACTTAACATGGCTATCCTAAGTTTAACAGCATTGTACATTAACATTTGAATGACATAAGACATGAAAAATTAGCTATTGCTCATTAACTCATTATCCTCCCACAGATAGCCCTGCAACTATGACTGGTTATTTCATACTCTCAGACCAGTTATCTCTGTGTAGGTTAGCTGCAGTATCCAGCTGTGTGATCCTTTCTGTAGTATACTTAGTCCTCTGCAGAGCAGCACGTAAGTAAGCAAGTCAGCTGTCAAGCTTGTGTTCATAAACTCACATTAAATGTTTTGACTTCTTGCAATTACAAAAATGGCATTTTATACTGCTCACTGAAACAATCAGTTACTGATTCTAAATGGATCACAAGCAAACTTATTTTGCTCTTGGAAGCTAGAATTGCTTTCTTTACCAAAAGAAGGATGTCATGCCATGCATTTATTATCAGCCCAATAGAGTATATAGATACAAAATATACACATAGATATAGATATGGATATAAATCACTTTGATGAACATTTGCTTTCTTGAAATGTGCATTTTGATGAACAGTGGGTTAACCAAAACAGGAATACCAAATGTTTGTATGGTACTGGAGGAGGGCTTATAGTTATACTAAGTGAGTTAGCACTAGGGTTGGGAGTGAGCACGTGTGTGTGTGTGTGTGTGTGTGTGTGTGTGTGTGTGTGTGTGTGTGTGAGTGCAAGTGTTTGTGAGTTAGAGTTACAATAAGGGCTAGGTAAGGGGATAAGTTTAGTTTAGTTTTATGTGTGTGCATATGTGCTACTATATTTGTAGTATAGTGGTATTGCGTAGGGTTGGGGTTAGAGGCAGGGAGAGGTTTCGGTTAGCAGCTGGTGCAATGGGACTTGTCCCCTTGCTATCCTTATTCACCCTATCTCTGCTATTTTCCCTAACCTAAGCCCTGCTCATTACCTGCTTAAAAACACTTTCCTTAACAGTACCAGTATTCAGACAAAGTATGTCTGATGGCAGTTTTAGGTGTTTGATTTTAAATGTTTTACTGATCACAGAATGAAATTATTTTTTCTATTGTGATCAATTTGGGGGGTGGTGGTATTATTTTAGAATTGTTTACTGTGGAAGTGCACCAATCTCAGACTCATAGGTTCATAGATTAGTACTAGGCTAACTGCCCTTGTGGGCCATTCTAAGGCTAGCCAATTACCCATATGAGAATCAAACCCTGCACTTTGTGTTTACAAGGTAGACACTTTAACCATTATGCCAACTTCACAACCGCCTTATGTCAACCTCCCAACCATTTACAGGCACATTCCAGGTAAGCATATCACAATGTAATGAATAGATACAGCTATAGACAGTATAAAACCCAGATACTAAGACATATATATATATATATATATATATATATATATATATATATATATATATATACACACACACACACACACACACACACACACACACACATATACAAACTTTACATATTATTTATTTATTATTTTAATGATTGTTTACCAAAAAAGTCTGACTGGGCCATGGCAGCCCCCCTTTTCAGCAAAGGCCCAGTAAGAAAAGCACCACAGTAACAAATCTTACAAGATGTCATACAATACAATTTAATACAAGGCAGAATAGAAAATGTTAACTATCGTACACAAGATTCGAAAATTAGTATATATATATATATATATATATATATATATATATATATATAAAACAGAACAGGTAGATCTTGGAAATTATTATATTTTCACTTCCAATTTCAGTTTTACTATAGTAACGATATACTGTTGGGTCTTCAGATGAAAGCCCAGAAGCAAAGATTATGCAAGAAGACCAAAAGAGCACTACAGATTGAGGACAGATGGATAGAACTTTTGGGCACAGGCTGTTCTGAAAAGTACATTTTGGGTTTTTACTGTTTGGAAAGTTTATAGGATCATAGGATGTTACTAGGCTATTGGCGCTGAGGCCCTTACAAGCCTAGCCAAGAAATAAGCCCATGTTCCAACAAGTCAGTACCCTATACCATTGTCCAGCAGGGACACAGGTGGAATTCCAGGGGTGTATTTTCTGTTCCCCGTCCAGTTATCCAGGTTTTGCTTAAAAAGGGTTAATGAGGTACTCTACTTTACGTGGAGAGGGAGTCTATTCCACAAAGGGGGCAGTCTCTGGGACACAAATATGTCCCACCAACACGACCTATTGATGTCACAGACCAGGTTGAGGTCACATGTGGGTTACTCGAGTGGAGCTTGACCTGCGGATATGCAGCAGTACCATCAGGCTGTAGTCTGAGATTGCTTTGTATGCCAGACAGAGGTCACCGCTGAGGAGTCTGTAGGAGACTGAGTACAGGGAGATGGCTTTTAGCCTACCTGTATAGGGTAGTTGTTTGAGGCCCTGGATTCTCTGGGTGAGGAACCTCTGTGGTCTCTCCAGCTGCTGCATGTGCTTTGTGAGGTACATGCTGAAAGGGGCATTGTACTCAATAATGGGTCTTATAAGAGAAGAATACAGGGATATTATGACCACCTTTGTCCCTGGATGAAATACCCTTACTAATGAGGTGGGTCATGTAGAAAGCTTTCCATACAATGGTGGCAATATGGTGATCAAAGTCAGATTGCTATCAACCTAGGTGCCCAAGTCCCTCACAACTGATTATGTGCTTAAGACCTTATTATCAATGTGATAATTTGTGGGGACATCATTCTCCCCGAAAGGGATGATGATGCATTTTCTGGCATTCAGTTTGAGGCCATGTTTCTGGCACCAGTCATTTGTTTGGGTGAGACCCTCTTGGAGTATGTACACATCACTAGGGGAATTGATGACGACACCCAGCTTGTAGCCATCTGCAAACTTGGTCAGCTATAGCCCATTAGATTTGGCCTGCACCTCTGAGAAGTATATCCCAAACAGCAGAGGCCCAAAGACCAATCCCTGGGGTACACTGCTTGCTACGGGTCTACTACTTGACGTGGCTTCCCCTATTTTGGCTAGGTGGGTACTATCAGTGAGCCAGTTTGCTACCCATCTGGTAACATATGGATTGATGCCTAGTTGAGAGAGTTTATCTATTATACCTGAGTTGGGAATAGTATTGAAGGCTTTGGCCAGGTCAAGGTAAGCGGTGTGTTCCATCTTCCCTCGTCTATGGCCTTGGTGACTGTCTCAAAGAAGTCAACCAAATTTAGCAGTCATGACCTCCCCTTGACAAAGCCAATGTCCTTGTTAATGAGGTCCATGATAATCCACTTCATGGCTTTGCAGGTAAGGCTAGTTAGGCTGATAGGTCTATAATTTCCTGGATCGGTGGATACTCCACCTTTGTGCAAAGGAATGACAGTAGCTGTCCTCCACTCGGCTGGGATGAAGCCGGTACACAGGCTTTGGTTGAATAGGGTACCCATAGGTGCTGCAAGTTCCTGCCTGAGTTCATGTAGGATGAAGTCTGGGTTGTTATCAGGTCCCATAGAGGCTGTATTTCTTTGCCTTAGAGAGGGCAGTGATGACTTGCTCCCTAGAGATAATGGGAGGGTGGCAGGTACTGGGGATGTCCTGTTTTACTGATGGGGGGGACAGATGAGTGAAGTTTTCACAGAACCCATCTGCCAGCAGGTTGGCTATATCTACAGCGTTTGTGTAAGTGGTGTCACTGACCACCAGTTCTGAGTAGATCTGGGTGCTTCCCTTGAGATTGCGGACATACACAAAAAGGCCTTGTGACTGTCTTTAGTAGATGTGACCAGTTTGGACTCAAAGTTTGCTTTGGAAGATTTCACTAGTGTTCTTATTTCTTGTTCAGGCTAAGGAGAGATTGCTTCCAATTAGGGATCTGCTCCTTCTTGGTCCTGGATAGCATTTTTTTCCTTTTATTATAGAGTTTATTTATTGTAGATGTCCACCAGACAGGTTTACTCTTCCTTGAGGAGGATGATTTCATCCTGTCTGGTATTCCTGATTCCATGCAGCTATATAAATGCTCATATAGTACTTTGGTGTAGGTTTAGACATATGTGCCAGTTCCTATGGAGAAGGAGGGTGCTGTGAAGCTGTTTATACCTTCCCTCAGGAGGTTGTAATCAGCTTTGGAGAAGTTTTTTGTTTGACCCTAGCTGGGGGGAGGGGGAGTGGTCAGGGGAGACGGTGACTTCGAAAGTGACTGCTTTGTGGTCTGATATTACCAGGGATGATGACACTGTAGGGATGCTGCAGTGGTTACTCATGTTGATTAATACTAAGTCCAAGATGTTTTCACCTCTCATGGGGGTCTCACTAACTGGTCCAAGGCATTTGCACTGATGAAATCAAGGAATCTCTGGGCATTTGTGTTTTGGCACGAGTATTTCTTAAAATCTATGGTTGGATAGTTAAAGTAACCCAAGATCAAGGTAAAGGGTTGAATCTTAACAGATCTGAAGAGGTCCAGATAGGTGAAGTGGGCATCTTGAGTCAAAATTGGAGGCCTATAGCTAGCTATGATTTGAATAGGGATCTTGTCAATTGGTAACTGCACCTGGAGTGTTTCCTGTGCACCATACTGTTTGACCAGCCTAGAGGTGTGTATGTCATTTATTATATATTGCAACTCGATCTCCTTTTGTTTTGCCCAAGGTTTGGGGTCTGAATGAATGATAGGATGAGTAGCCTGGTATGCCTGGGGTGCTCTCCACACCTTTGAACCAGGTTTTTGTGACTGCAGAAATGCCAGCTTCTAACAGGGTTAAGAATGCTTCAATGAGTGCAGTTTCATGTTTAGACTCCTAGGGTTTAACAGCATGACCTTTAATTTACGTTTTGATGAAATTTTCATGTTGGTAGTTTTGACCTCATGGCATTGCCTAAAAAGGCACTACAGGGGAGGCAAGAGCCTTTGCCAGGAGCCTGAAGCCCAAGGGAGACAGATGCAGGCCATCTCTGGCAAAGCATTGTGGTTTGTTAATCATGTCATCCCAGGCTGTCTGGTACTGGATCCCCTTGGAATGACACCAGAAACTAAGGCAATTGTTAAAGTCAATCATTTTCTGTTTGTACTGATGTAACATTCTGTGTGACGGTAGAATACTGCTTAAGGAACATACCTGCCTGGGACACATATTCAGCAAGCTTGATCATGTCTTTCTTCAAATAGTAAAGGCAGGTATGTCTCAAGTCATTCACTCCAACATGGACTATGTCAGAGTCATAACAGTACCTGTTGAAAGATTTGAGTGCATTGGTGATATGGCTGGTTATGGCACCTGACAAACAACTAACTGTGACTTTATCCTTATCCAGCCTGGTGAGGGACACATCTGTGTGTATCACAAATTAATCTACTATGACTAATATGTTGGGTTTATGTTTAGGGCTTAGTGGCTGTGAGACACAGGTGTGTGGACTATTTGTGGTGTGTGGTGTGGTAGGCAGTGGAGTTTGCGTGCATTTATGCCTCGGAGGTCTCTTTTGTTTGGGT